>NW_024583239.1:12842-22426 GCF_018398535.1 Haplochromis burtoni | reverse complement strand
CCCGTTGCGTGTTAGCCGGGCCTCGCTGTGTCTGATAAGTCAGCCAGCGAGTGTGTTGTGCCGCTTGGCCCTCCCTGTCTGTGAACAGCTCGGGGTGGCTTCGGCTTTGAGGATGGACGGGTCACATCCAAAGCTTCACCTGCGGTTGCTGGCTGTGTTCCCCTGGTGTGTTGCCCGCTTCGCCGGCGTACACACCAGTCGGACCTCGCTGTGGCGAGTAAGAGTTCTCCAGCCTGTAGCGCCGACTCTCTGTCTGGCATTGCCCTCATGTTGTAGGCCTATGCGACCAGCGGGATGCTACTTGGCAGCTCGGTGTGCTGCGTTCCCTGCCGGTCTGCCTCGTGGTTCCCGGGCTGACCTTGAGCGGCCAATCACTTACGGTCCTGTGTCCTGCATGACCGGTTCAGGGCAGTCTAGCGTCTGCAGACTGCTGCCTCCACCCCCTGGCTCGGCCTTCGCATTGCGAAGCCCTGACCAGGGTGGTGTCTCTCTTGGTGCGTTGTCACTGACTCCCGGCACCTTCACTCTCGGTGGTGCACTGTCTCCTCGCTGGTTGTCTTACAGAGTTACCCCGTACATATGGAATATGTAACGGTGTGGAGAGATAGTCTCGATATGCTAGAGAACGTACGGTTACGGTGTAACCTTGGTTCTCTTAGTGAGAGACTATCTCTCCACCGTGAGGCCGCTCGGAGATGCGTTCTGATCATCACCGGTGTCACGTCCACACAGCTGTTTTATACGTAAGCTGTGGGGCGTAGCCGGGCGTGCTGGAGTGTCTTAAAGAAATATCCACACGCCACGACCAAGAGGGCTCGTACTCCGTACATATGGAATATGTAACGGTGTGGAGAGATAGTCTCCCACTAAGAGAACCAAGGTTACACTGTAACCGTACGATATATTTTCCTGTGATATCTAACATCCATGAGTGTCATAATCCCTGAGTCTTAAACCCGAGTTTTTCAGTTTTGTGGTTCAAGGTTTGCTTTGGGGTTCGTGAAAGGATTTTATCAAAGTTGTTGTTTATGATTTTATTCTTGTGCTTTTATGTCTCTGATATTTTTGCCTTTACTTCTTTGCTCATAATGTTTCCTTATATTTGTTAGTTCTCTTTCATGACCCCATTCTGTTCCTCCAGTCTTAACTCTGTGGTTGTTTTTGGACACCAAGACACCAAAATCAAACAGATTTTGGTGTCTTGGTTTCTTGTGCTTTTCATTTCATTTCATTTCATGTCCTTTGTCTCATTTTCACCGATTTGTTTCCCACCTGTTTTACCTTGTGTAAATATTCTCTCCTCTTGCCCTTTTCCGTGTCATCTCACTTTGCTGTGTGCTCCCCTGCTCTGTGTTTCTTGGTTCCATTATTCCTAGTTTTTAATTTTCATATCTCGCTCTGTGTGTGTTTTTGGACTTCCTTTGTTTGTCATTGTTCAGCAATTGAATTGAGTTCA
This sequence comes from Haplochromis burtoni, assembly GCF_018398535.1. NCBI lineage: Eukaryota > Metazoa > Chordata > Actinopteri > Cichliformes > Cichlidae > Haplochromis > Haplochromis burtoni. The sequence goes on along the minus strand of NW_024583239.1, from coordinate 20,970 downwards.
TACTGTTTCCAGAGTTTTGTGTTTGGTTCAGCATCCTGCGTGCCACACAGCTATTCATGACACTGCATTTTTAAATAAAACCTCGAATTAATTCTAACCACATATTAAAGTAAAGCAAGTCATATTAACACATTTTTTTATTTTTAAAAATTAGTGCACTCATTGTCAGCTGAAAATGCATCCAGTTCAGAGCTACAGGAAGATCAACAGATGACCAGTGAGACCACCATAAGAGGTACATAGCGTCTCTCTCTATCTCGCTCTCTCTCTCTCTCTCTCTCTCTTAAAGTCTTTTGCCACCTCTTATTTCCAGTCTCTCAGTTTTTCTCTCCTTGGGAGTCGTTTTCATTCCAGCACTTCCACCTAACCATTTTCAGAGGCACATTTTCTTGTTTTCTTAAGCCTATGACAGAGGATAACACAGTTTGACTGACATAAAATAGTATTTTTGCACCAACAAAGAAATTCTCAAAGAGCTATTAGTCAAAAACCTCATCCGAACATGAGCACACAAACAGTATCTTAAGTTCATGGCTTTAAGAAACAAAAAACAATCCAACAAATATCTGATACAGGGCTAAGAGATGGATATGGCCCTTCAGCCCCACCTGCCATTCACCAAAGCCTCAACAGAAATGGTCTCAGTGGAATGGAGGCTGTCAAGAGGTTCAGGGTGAAAAGGCTGAGGTATGTCAAATTACACAAGAACTGATAATCAGTCGCAACAAGTTTTGTAGACTGAAGAATCCAAAATTTGTACTTTTGGATCGAAACCTTTGTCTATATGTATAGAGGAGCTCAGCAGCGAGGTACCACAGCCAGCTGTGAAACATGATGGAGGTTTTGTTATGATGTGTGGCTTCAATTAAGCCAGTGGGGTTCGGGAGCCAGTCAAAACTGTTTGAAGTATGAATGCAGAAAAGTACTGTCAGATTTTGATCAGGTATACAGGAGCAGCTGATCAGCATCTTTATTTATTTATTTTTTTTAGCTTGGCAACCACACTGCTAATGCAGTAAAAGAATAAATGGATACAAAAGCACAGAATGGAAAACTAAAAGTCAAGGATAGACCTCGAAATTAATTAAATAATGTGAAATCGTTGTGACAGATAATAGAACAAAAGGCCACTAACATCCAAAGAAGAGCTTTGAATGTCCTTAGTGAAGATTAGAAAACTACTACTGAAGACTACTTTAAGAAATTACAAGAAAGTTTGCCTAAGAGAGCTCAGACTATGTTGGATAATATTGTTTTTTATACGAAGTGTTGAATTTCAAGCTGGAATTGTATAAATGAAGTTTTTGCTTCATATACAGTAATTACATGTATGCTTGCTAACCTTTCAATTAATCTCTTCACTTTTAATAGCAAAATATAAAGAAATAAAGATGACTGAAGGCATTTCCACAGTACTGTACATGCCAACACGTTATGTCGTCTGTTTTTGTTGTTTGTTTTTTTTGTTTTCTTGACACAGTTATCCAGACCTGATCCAATAAACTGAAAATCTGAAATGAAAGCACAGAAGCTGCTTTATTGTTTTCATATCATAACATCAATGTCAAGAATGTCTTTTTATGTGTCCTTTTAGATAATGAAGTGGAAGTGGAGAAACTCTGCAATTTTCAGGCTATTGTACAGCACCTGGATCTAAGTAAAGACAGTATTAAGTACACTGTGAGCCGGCCCATTATAAACAACAGTCATCATACAGATGTTGTGCTTGACATGAAACTCTACGCTATCCTGGATATGGTAAGTTGTTCAAGCTACTTGTGTATGTTTGTGTGTTTTAGTTTGAATAAATGATAATGGACATTTTTGTTACCAAATAGTTTGTTTCTTTCGATAATAAAATAATGTCAAAAGTCTGCTCAATTGGTGCATATTTGTCTGCTTCATATGCATAATTTCAGTTTTCACTGTCATGTATTCTCTTTGGTATTCTCTTAATTATGGAGATCCATAAGCTTCATCTATGAATACATCAATGTCTGTCTTTTTTGTGGCCTTCTATGCTTCTGTTAGTTGTCTAAGACCATTTAAGACTTCCCAGATGTTGGGTTTTTCTTGTCTATTGGAGGCTGCATACTGTTGATCTTACCCAGGTCTTTCTAGGATTACTGTGGCACAAGTCAGGCTCAACCATTTGAGCTTGAACACTGCTTGATTTCTTTGTTCACAGAGAGAAATTGACCAGACCTTAATTTCTTACATTTGGGTTTATTTGGTGAGTTTTCTCTTTCAAATACATCAATTTTCACAGTATTGTTGAAATTGAAATTGCTTGAAATTACGTGTTTTCATCTTTTGTCTTTTTCTCCTTGTTTGTATCTCTTTCCTCTTATTTGTATCCCTCTGACTAGTCATGGAAAAACGAGTACACTAAGTGGGAACCAGATGAATTCTGTGGAATTAAACAAATAACAATTCCTACTGAATATTTGTGGATGCCAGATATAACTATTTCAGAGATGTAAGTTTAACATATATGCACATAAACTCACACAGACCATACAGTCACTAGCAATAAGGCATTAAGCTACAGCTAAAAAAAAAAAAACCCCAAAGCTGAACATTTATAATTCATTATTAGAAACGTATATGCTGCTCTTCAAAATCTTAACATCATTAATTTTTTTTATCCTTGAAGATATTGTATAATTCATTAAATATGTTGCAAATTGAGCAGCAAGCCCTTCAAGTCCATGTGGTCATGTTGAGCCCTCCAAGACATTAATAAAGACTATATCTATGTTGACCATCCCATTAAAAAAGAATAGCAACTAAATGCTGTTTTTTTTCCTCAAAACTGTCCTGGATAATTTTGGAGATGTGCACTGGATAATTGTTTTGTCATGGTGCAATCAGCTCAAACCAAGCAGGATTCATGAGGTACATCGTGGCTTTGAAACATGAAATGATAACCTTCCTTTTCCAAGATCCATTTTGTCCAGCACATATCTATATGGATGCACCTGAATATTCAGTTATTTGGATATCCCTCTGTCATTTAGATAATCTTGCAGTGATATTCCTGCACTTGTTCATCCTTGTGTTAGTTTTAGTGCTAAATCCTTTGCAAACCCCCCCCCCCCCCAAAACCTATGGACAGATTGCTTGCCCACTGCTCTATTTCTTTTTACATACCTAAAACAGCACATCGAAAAGATATTGTGTTAGATCTGCCTTTTCCTACAGACCAGTGGCTACTTTTTCAGTGATGAAGAGTTACACATCCTGCACAGGGAGGAATGCAAGTTAGAGTAGCTCCTTTACATGAAAAAAGAAAGACTCAAGGAAGAGGCCTATCTTTCACCATCTTAAAGCTATTTCCCAACTTTCTCTGAATGGTACTCATGGTTTATCCAGTAACTACAGATTAAATCCTTAGTTTTTCTTATACTACGAAAATGGGTCAGTTCTTAATGGGGTACATTCTCCATAGTAACAGATGCTGTATTCTCCAGAGCAGAGATGAAAAGGTATGATTTGCTCTTGAGGCCAACAAAGGGCAAAACTTCTGTGGTCCATGTGTGGGTATTACCAGTTGGACTCTGTGTGGAACAGCCCATAGGGTTCATTTTTGTCCCACGCAGGCATGTTTGTGTGGGTCATTCGTATTGATCCTGGTGGTCTGAGCTTGATGAGGTGTGGATAAAGGCGTGTCTGAGGACAATTGGGAGGGAAGAGATCATTGGTTACCAAACTTTGTCATAATTTCTAGTCCATCATTTCTAGCTGAAATTATTAAGTAATTTAACACAAACTCTTGTGTAAGTCGCCACTTGATGTTGCAGTTTTTATCTGGATTGTAACATAAGTAATTAAGACATGGTGGCTTAATGCATTAATCCTCCTCAGCTGGAGAGTAAGATTTGAGTAGGATTCTGTCTACCTATTTGTCATAACTGATGCTGCTTTTTTGAGTGGCTATAACTGATTGTAATTTTCTGTCTTACAGGACAGAGAGAGACAAAGCCTCTCCGAGTCCTTATCTCTCCATTGAAAGCGGTGGTTTGGTTGAATACAGAAATGACCAGGTGATCGTAAGCACCTGCAAGCTGCACGTGTACAAATTCCCTTTTGATGTTCAGAGGTGTAACCTCTCCTTTAAGTCTATCATGCACTCTGGTGAGCCCATAGCATATATGCGTGCCGTTCATGAAGTTATAAACCCAAACCATCAGATACAAAAATATATATTTCTTTCTTGCTGATCTTTTATTTTTATGTTTCACTTCAGATGAAGAAATAAAGTTACAATTCAACGAAACCAATAATACGGTCACAGAATGGTCTCGAAATGTGATGCAGACACAATACGAGTGGCTGTTTATCAACATGTCAGTTACCACCAAAACTGTCAATGAATTTGACTTCAACCAACTTATGATTGTTTACACTGTGAGTATTTCTGGGAGCAGCTGCACAGAAATGGGGAAAAAAGCATTACTTTCCTTTTTGTGACCATAATACATGTGCAATATAGAGTAGGAGTAGGATGATTAACCACCTCACATGCAAATTGACAGATTACCATGAAGAGGAGGTCTGTCCTCTACATTGCCAATTTCTTGCTGCCAGTCTTCTTCTTCTTGGTTCTGGACTTGTCCTCCTTCCTGATATTAGACAGTGGAGGTGAGAAGCTCGGCTTCAAGATCACTGTCCTGCTCGCTGTCACAGTGATGCAGCTTCTTCTCAATGAGATTCTGCCCAGCTCTTCAGACAGTATTCCACTTATAGGTAAAGAAGAGCATATTTGACTTCATGCAGTGAATTAATCAAGCTATCAAGTCATTAAGTGATTTGTCCACTTTCATGCTGGATGCCCTCCTCAGCTGTCTATTGCATTGGGGTTTTTGCTCTGATGCTGCTCAGCCTCCTGGAGACAATTTTGGTGATGCATCTGATTGAGAAAGACTCGCCAGCCCAGGATAATGAGACAGATGGAAACCAAAGCCTGGTGGAGTGCTGTGAGGAGAAACAGGACATATCCAACTTTCACAGCTGTTGTAGAGGTGTGCTTAATTGTAGCAGTCGTTGTCTGTCACCTATCTATGTAATTCTAGCTGTGTTGCATTGTTCTTCCCGTCTATTTTTTTTATTCCAGACATGAAGAGATGTAGTCATTGTGCATCTGTTCATGATGTATCTGTGGATGAAAGACCAACTGTGTCTACATCAATCAACAGTCTGCCACCACTGACTATAAAGGTTGGAGTTAAATTGGACTTTTAAGTGTTTTTCAAGTGAAATATAAAAACTGATGAAAGACATCATGTTTGCATGAGAGAGAGATTATCCCAAACCCTAACATGGGTGTTGAAAGTAAACACTTTCACTAAATCAATGTGAAAACAAATCAGTGTGTGAAATGTAGCAGCAACTAGACTATAAATGGCTGTATATGTAATCTTATTGATTACATTTCAACAAAACTATTTTTTCAGAGTTGTAGCTGCAACCTGATGAAGATGTTCTTTCCACTGGAAAAAGTCTCGGGTGACCTGCGGGAGACTAGGAAAACCGTGACTCTGCAGAGTACCAACAAGAAGTCCGGCTACTGGACCAATATAGTAAAACATATCAACAGGGTTTTTGTCATTTTTTATTTGACAACAGTGACTGTGTTTTTGGCAATTATGATTTTATTGTGGAACAGTGCTGAAGATGAGTAGGCCGAAAGTTACTTTACTTTAAATCATTAGCATGAGGATTAACTTTACTTAACTAAAAGTTTCTGTTCCTTTATTAAGTCCAAGTCTAAAGTATGCATTTAGACTAGGGGTCGGTTTTGATTATCGATTTATCGATTAAAATCGATTCTAGCTTGGATAACGTGATATCATTCATTAAAATCCTGAATCGATTTTTTTAATATAAATTTATTTTATTCTCATGTTAAACCTCACAAAATTTCAACAACCACCAAACAGCTAAAACAGTAAATGACACGGCTTCTGCACAAAGACGTAAACACAAAGCGCGGACCGTGGATCAGAATCAGTGAGATGTCGCCTTTCTCACCCGACAGCACGGACACGGTCGGGGCTGAAAGCCGACAGCTCGCTGATTCTGATGTTTCGACCGGTCCGCGCTCTGTGTTTAGCGCTAGATTCTAAAGCTGTTAGTTTTATCTTTCTCCAAACAATATTGACCGAACCAGCAGCAAAAGAAGATCCAAACTACGCTTCACATAAAAATCGTCATGACTCCCTCTGACTTTTGCTGTTTTGCTTCCACCACGATAAAATCACACTTCATGCACAGCTCCTCTCTCTCTCTCTCTCTCCTCTCTCTCTCTCTCCTCTCTCTCTCTCTCTTCAAGAACAGTTTCCCGTCTAAAAATCTGTTTTCTGCATTATTCGCTTGCTTGTTATGCACTAGTCTACCGTTGTTTACAGCGCTGTCCGCCGCTGTTTTTTTCACATTATTATGCATGGCAATATAAAGCAATGCAGTCCATGAGTGTTGTATATCTTTCATTTACATCTGTATCGTGTTGGAATAAACATTAAAAAGCTTTTTATTTTTTTTCTTATGTATATCTTTGTGTGTTTGTGTGTTTGTTGCACAACCAACTGACTCTCAATTATAAAGTGCACTCCATGTAAAGGTAATGATCATGGAAGTTTGTTTCCCATTTCCGCTCAGCATTTCTATAACTTCTTCTATGATTATATTGGAATCACAAATATAAGTTGAAGAATTTGCAGATGGGACTAGTCTAGGGTCAAACCTTAGACCAGTTCTTTTTTTTTTATATATATATATATTTTACATTTGAGCCACCTCCTTAAACTTTTTATTAGTATGCTTCACCTAACAAACTAAAAAAAGGTTTCTTACCTCAGTGAATGTTTAATTATCATCAAAGATTGGATGTTTAACTTCATTAAACTTTGAATGTGGCAAAAATGTCAATAGGCTAAGGAAGCCAGTCCCTTCAATTGCAAAAAAAACATATAGTTAAGCTTTTCCCAGCTTCCCTTCAGCTGGTCCAAAATAGATTAATCTGGCTGCTAAAAAAACAAATAAAAGAAAGCCTGGTTGTTGCATTTCGGTCCATTAACTTTCAAATCAGGACCAGGAGTTTAACCCCTATTCTTATTTCCCTTTAATGACTAAATGACTGACAATTAACTAATTTTTTTTTTACCTCTAATTCAGGTCAAGAAGTCTTCATTAAAGGGCTTCCAACAGCTTCCAACAAGTGTGCAATCAGTTTAGCAGAAAAAAAATGTCAGTTTCAAATGTTGAAAAACATAATTTGCTCATTTGTTATGTAGATCAACTACTCAGCACAGCTAAGAGGGGGAAAATGGATGTACAAACTTCACAAAAATCTTGCTGTGTTCTTTTTATGTGTGATTGTGAGTATGTTGGGGTTGCTGTGGCTCAGGATGTAGAACAGATCACCTACTAGTTGGAAAGATGGTGGTTTGACCCCTGTCTGCTCCAGTCTGCATGCCAAACATCCTTGGACAAGATAGAAATCACTTACATATGAAAAGCATTTTTAACCTTCCTCTCGTGTTAGCTTTCTGTTATCATCTCCTATGTTAGCGGGTCGGTTTTGACCCGTGAATTAAATCAGCTATAAAATACACTAAAAACAATAAGTTCTCATCCAATTTGTTTCTCATCTCTTGGTTACCTTGTTAGGCTTCCTTATCCATGAAAATTTTGGTTTTAATACTTTTGGCTTGGGCCTCTTGGTCTTTTTTTGTCACTATACCCCTCGATTTCAATAAAAAAAAATTGTAAAATTAACCTCAAGAGAATCATATTAATAAATAAAAGTTTTCTGTGTTACCTGAGTATTACTGAGGGGTATAGGACACATCTCTTAAATAAATCTGTTTTATTGATTTTTTTCATTTTAGATTAATTACTAAAATGACATCTATGGTGTTACGGGTCAATTCCGATCCATAGATATTTACATCAAGAAAAGACAAAAATTTTGTTGTTTTTTAACAGTAGACCTTTAATATAAACTGAAAAAAAAGAAAAAGTCCACTCCTCCTTTGTTTTGGTTATAGCCGTGGGTAATTGTGGGCTTTTTATCACATCCCAATGATACAGCTTCACCTCAGTTTCCTTTGTGAAGTTCTTGTCC
>NW_024583239.1:0-11648 GCF_018398535.1 Haplochromis burtoni | reverse complement strand
TTTTTTTTTGTTTTATTTTGTAGAAATAGAGGTTCCTGACAAAGTCAAAAAGCCTTGATACAATAAACAAATGTCTGTGATTTTTTTATGCATTTGAAATTTAAAATGGGTCGGTGCCGACCCTAACACGAGAGGAGGGTTAAAAAAGTGCTTATAAAGGATGAACGAGGCAAGTTTTATAAAAAAGTGCATTTAGCTCTCAGAGTAGAAACGTGCTAAAGAACCAGTCAATTTGTGTTTGTGTGTTTCAAGGTAACTGTATTTATACCCATAGGCAAGGTAAATTTGCTTTACAGAAAAATGATAGCATTTGGCATCCCTTCAAAAACACACATACCTAAAAGAACAATATAAACCTCACTGTAGAACATATATAGTAATTTAAACTTTTTAAATCAAAAACAAAAGCAGTTCTTATTTAATTCAGTGACAGCAACAGGGACAAAGCTGTTTTCATAACGCTTTGTCCTGCAGCTTGGAAATAGAAACCTCCGTCCTGTGGAAAGAAGCTGAAATTCAACCCTTAGAGGATGGGGGCCATATTTAAGGATTGTTAAAGCCATCCTCTGTACCTGTTTGGAGTACAGGGAGGCTAAAAAACACTGTGGCTCACAAGACACGGGTGGTTTGTCATGAAAGAAGCTACAACAACGGCTCTGCTGGGTCTCAGTTACACTTTTATTTAATTTTTTATCTTTAAAATGTAAAAAAAAATGTTTCAGTGTTTGCTACAGGCAGTGCTGTTCACTGACTTTGTAACAGCAAAAGTTGGCAGTTGCTGCTGTTTTGACTGTTGATGGTGATTACTCTCTAAGGATGGATGTGGTAGGCACACAGTTGGTGATTACATTTGCCCTCCCCCCTTTCCAGTATGTGGCAGTGACATTAGCAGAACAGGAAGCCTCTCCAGACAGCACATAGAGCATGACAGGGCTCATTGATCTCTCACAGCTATGATGATTGTATCTCTCTTCTTTCTCCTCATCCTCAAAGGTAAGTTTCACTATTTCTGTACAATGCATGCAGCTTATCATTTAATTCAATTAAGAAACACTGTTTTTGCTTTGACCAGTAAAATCTTTTTCAGTGTAAGACAATGGCTTATGTTAGCATCTAGTAGCTACCAGCTGACAACCGTTAATTAAATGCTTCAATTTACTAAATCTGTTGTGTTGTGAGCTTCATTCTTTAACACAATTTTAACTGGTTATTAGGAGGATCGGGACAACATAATGATGAGGTGGTAACATTTAGATACTCAGCTTTACCAAGAAAGTTTTATTCTTTTCTTTTTTTCTCCTTAGAAACATTTATTTAGTTTGAATAGAAGCTCTCCTGCTTAATCTGCTTGATATGAAACTCATATATAAAACCTACTGTCCAAATAATCTTCCTACTTTTCTCAAACAATTATAAAACACAAAAAACATTGTGGAAAAAATTAAAACTAATTAAAAACCACCTGGCCATGGTTGAAGAACCCAGAAACTGAGAAGGAGATCACAAAACACGTTATTTCAGTCTTTATTATCACAAAAAGAAAACAGGAGAATCTGTGACTGGAGATGAGCTGGGACGGTGCAGGCTGGACTGAACACTTGGGTTGGTACAGAGGAACATTTGGAGTTAATCTTTGCAGTAATTGGAAACCAGAAGTGAGACTCAGGGAAGCCAAGCAAGGATTTATCGATGTTGCCAGGTCTCATATTGTTTGAAACCTAGCCAAAAGTATGTATTTTGTTACATTCTTGCATGTTTTCCCCCATTTGTACCTTCTTGGTTTTTTTGTGAGCCCTTTTGTGTATATCCTTTGCACATTTAGGCATTTCGGGCCTATCCAGCATTTTTTAATTACCACCATTTAGCTGACAGCTGAACTGTTCTCTTTACTTGAGTCTCCAGTACATCCAGCTGCACATCCGATGGTGCAATGTAAAACTAAACTTCAGTCTTTGTCTGACGGTTTTGGGTGCCAAGTGAGCTTTAGCAACAGCTTATGGTCAGACAGTGATTAGTACAGAAGCTTTATAATAGAAATAGGAGATAATAGGAGAGAGGAAATGCTGAGTGGAATAGAGTCTAGCTCTTCTACGGCTGAGTTGTTTCAGAACCAAGCTATGAGCAGAGGTCAGATTAACTAACTTTTAAATAAATAAACAAAAGTCAGCTCACCACTGCTGAATACAAATAGATCCACATAACACCAAATTTCTACCATTCATCGTGTAACTGGTATGCCCACTGGAGGGCAGGCTCATGTTGCTATTCCAGTCTGGATCCAGCTCAGGCATGCAAAAACACTGCGGGAACATTAAGAGAGTAAATCTTGAGGTGATTTTTTTTTAACATTTAATAGCCCATACCTCTTGTGAAGATTATCTGTGGAAATTTAAAATAAATAGTGTTAAAAGATGACATAATATATACTGCAACACAGTAGTTGTTAAAAAAAAAACAGGGGTACTATTTTCTTTCAGGTGGAAATACCTCCACTTTAGAGCTACAAGATGATGCTCAACTGATGCCCAATGAGACCATGACCAGAGGTAAGTAAAAGTAACTTTGAGTTCACAGAAGTTATAGATGTGTGCATTTATATTTTTCTCTTGTAGGCTGATCACCCGCAGGAGGCACCATATAGGTCAGGTGCAATAAGTGTTCAGTGGCAGTGCAGGGCACTTGCTTGTTGTTAGTTCCTGGAACATGAAACATCAGCACTCTTGTGAGAAAGGAGCCTGACCTAACGAAAAGGTTGAGAGACGGTGACTAGATATAGTCAGGCTCACCTCAGTACACAACTTCGGCTCTGGGAGCAATCTGGAGCTGTCTAGTTTATGTTTCCAATGTGGAGTCGCCCTTGGTGAGAGGTATGTTTGTTTGCTGCCAGTATGTTGGGGTTTTCCCCAGGGGTTATGGAATAACCAAAGTTAGTCAGAGGACTAACCAAGAAGACTAACTTACTCTATGGACTAACCATAGTTGGTCCATAGACTAGTCCAATGTTTCCCAACCACGGTGCCGCGGTACAGAGGTGTGCCAAGAGAAATGATCAGGTTTGCTGTGGAAGATTATCTGGTTTCGCCTGATTGGTACTCTAAGCGACCGGCATGAGTAACGGGCAGAACAATTACATTCTCTTCCTCTAGAGGGCAGTATAACGTCTTGCTCCAATTAAATGGGTTGCCAACTTACAGTAAAACGGAAAAAGACAAGGTAGAAATTACATAATAGTCATTCTGTGAGTGAGATGACAGCGCGTAATATCAGTAGATAAATATTTGAAAAGAAAAAGTAGTCAGTCTGACCTGGGTCCTGGAGATAATTCCGACCCAGATGAAGGTCCTAGCATGGGTAGTGGTTTGAAGAAAGCAAAAAAGATATACTGGGGACAAGCCAAGCTAATTCCACTATACCTGGTGCAAGTGGAAAAATTATCAATATGCTTTTTGTAACATTTTTGTTTGGTGGGGTGCCGTGTGATTTTTCTAATGCGAAATATGTGCCGTGGCTCCAAAAGTGTAGGAAACACTGGACTAGTCCATATTTACCTTATGGACTAACTAAACCATAGTTAGTCCACCTATGAATATGAGGTTACCCTATTAGGACTAACCTATCAGATCAACTTAGTCTATGGACTAAACATGTTTGAGCATAAGGGTGTTCATAAGTTCACAGGTTGCTGATTGATTTAGTAATAATGTCATCAGTCCAGCAACCACATTTCTTGGACTTGGTTAGAGAGACAAGCTGAGCTGTCAAACAGTCACCACCTGGTGTTCAGTTGGATCAGGTGGGGAAGGATGCAGGAGACTCCAAAACTTATTATGAGGGTCACAAGACCCCAAGACTCACAACACTTTGATCTCAATCCAACAGAGACATCGTCTGTGATTGGACAATGTTCACAATTCCATTGCTGAAGCAGCTGTAAGAAGCTGCAGCTGTAAGATGGTACTAATAGCAGGCGGACGGGGGGCAGCTCTGACAGTAGCTGTGGGGGGAATATGGTGAGGCCATGAAACAAGACTTTTGTTCAGCCTCAACGCAATTTAATTATTATGCCAGGGTTTCGTTGTGTATAGTATGGAGTTCCTGATATTAATTTTAATATTAATAAGAAATAGATTATTAATGAACCCTTTCTGAATGTCTGTATAGATCTTTATATTTCAAATAATGTAATTACAGGGAGTGCAGAATTATTAGGCAAGTTGCATTTTTGAGGAATAATTTTATTATTGAACAACAACCATGTTCTCAATGAACCCAAAAAACTCATTAATATCAAAGCTGAATGTTTGGAAGTAGTTTTTAGTTTGTTTTTAGTTTTAGCTATTTTAGGGGGATATCTGTGTGTGCAGGTGACTATTACTGTGCATAATTATTAGGCAACTTAACAAAAAACAAATATATACCCATTTCAATATTTATTTTTACCAGTGAAACCAATATAACATCTCCACATTCACAAATATACATTTCTGACATTCAAAAACAAAACAAAAACAAATCAGTCGACCAATATAGCCACCTTTCTTTGCAAGGACACTCAAAAGCCTGCCATCCATGGATTCTGTCAGTGTTTTGATCTGTTCACCATCAACATTGCGTGCAGCAGCAACCACAGCCTCCCAGACACTGTTCAGAGAGGTGTACTGTTTTCCCTCCTTGTAAATCTCACATTTGATGATGGACCACAGGTTCTCAATGGGGTTCAGATCAGGTGAACAAGGAGGCCATGTCATTAGTTTTTCTTCTTTTATACCCTTTCTTGCAGCCACGCTGTGGAGTACTTGGACGCGTGTGATGGAGCATTGTCCTGCATGAAAATCATGTTTTTCTTGAAGGATGCAGACTTCTTCCTGTACCACTGCTTGAAGAAGGTGTCTTCCAGAAACTGGCAGTAGGACTGGGAGTTGAGCTTGACTCCATCCTCAACCCGAAAAGGCCCCACAAGCTCATCTTTGATGATACCAGCCCAAACCAGTACTCCACCTCCACCTTGCTGGCGTCTGAGTCGGACTGGAGCTCTCTGCCCTTTACCAATCCAGCCACGGGCCCATCCATCTGGCCCATCAAGACTCACTCTCATTTCATCAGTCCATAAAACCTTAGAAAAACCAGTCTTGAGATATTTCTTGGCCCAGTCTTGACGTTTCAGCTTGTGTGTCTTGTTCAGTGGTGGTCGTCTTTCAGCCTTTCTTACCTTGGCCATGTCTCTGAGTATTGCACACCTTGTGCTTTTGGGCACTCCAGTGATGTTGCAGCTCTGAAATATGGCCAAACTGGTGGCAAGTGGCATCTTGGCAGCTGCACGCTTGACTTTTCTCAGTTCATGGGCAGTTATTTTGGCCTTGGTTTTTCCACACGCTTCTTGCGACCCTGTTGACTATTTTGAATGAAACGCTTGATTGTTCGATGATCACGCTTCAGAAGCTTTGCAATTTTGAGACTGCTGCATCCCTCTGCAAGATATCTCACTATTTTTGACTTTTCTGAGCCTGTCAAGTCCTTCTTTTGACCCATTTTGCCAAAGGAAAGGACGTTGCCTAATAATTATGCACACCTGATATAGGGTGTTGATGTCATTAGACCACACCCCTTCTCATTACAGAGATGCACATCACCTAATATGCTTAATTGGTAGTAGGCTTTCGAGCCTATACAGCTTGGAGTAAGACAACATGCATGAAGAGGATGATGTGGACAAAATACTCATTTGCCTAATAATTCTGCACTCCCTGTAGAGAACTGATGAGACACATCCTGCAACCCAAGCCTTTTAGTGGCCACAAGAATCAGGATATCGGCTTTCATTTGTGAGTCAGTGCTTTTAATAGATTGATAAAAGGTTTCTGAAGCAGTCAATATCTACCCACAGAGATTACTGTGTTTGTCATGTTTAATACGACGTATGTTCAGCAGATCTGAAGAGAACATATATCAATTTTAAAGCCTGGATAATCACCAGGACACTGCAGTTCTTATTGAAAAGCATAATTGAGTGTGTTCAAGTTTCCATTTTTTTTATGCATTCCTCTCATTGCCTCACTAATACAAAATCTAATCTCATTTCAGATAAAAAAGTAGAAATTGATGAACTTTGCATTTTCCTGGCTGTTGCAAACCACCTGAACTTGACTAAAGACAATAATAAGTACACCATGAGCCGGCCCGTTAGACACCACACTCACCCTTTGACAGTAGTGCTTGAAATGAAAATCTATGCCATCTTAGATATGGTAAGTTGTACTTCTTTAGAGTTTTTTTAAATGATTTTTTTTTTCTTTAATTAACGTATTAATTTGACAAATGACATTTATTAAAAATAAATGTTGTGTGTGTATTTTCCATGCAGCCATTTAACAGTTAAATGGGCAGCCGGAAAGCTTTGCATACACATTGTATTATATTTGGGACCACTGCGGTACAATTAAAAGAAAAGTATTTTCATAAGCAATAACTTAGATTTGTATGTATATTGTATTTTATTAAGCTTGACTTGTGACTTGTGACTTCTTTGTTGACAGAGGGAAATTGACCAGACTTTAATTTCTTACATTTGGGTTTCTTTGGTCAGTATTCTCTTCTTTTAAAATACACAATATTTTACTGAAATGTGGAAATTCAAATTATTTATTTGAAAACGTGTCTATTTGCCCTCTCTTTCTGTATTTCTCCTCTTATATATCTGGTACATCTTCATGGGTAGAAATGGAAAAATGAGTACATTTGGTGGGACCCATATCAGTTCTGTGGACTTAAATACATAACTGTCCCTACCGGATATTTGTGGATACCAGACATAACAATTGAAGAGATGTAAGTGTAATATATTTGCACATGCACTCACACTGACAGATCCACATGCAGTAATGAGAGAACATTCATTTATTTTTAAAAATGTCAACTTGTATAAAACATAAAATAATACACTACTGCTCCAAATTCAAAAAAGCCTATCCATTTATTCATTAAGGTGCATACTGAATCTAGAATATGGACAATACCAGATTGTATAAAAACCATTATTTGAAATATTTATTTGGTCCAAACTAATAGCTTGTGTCTTATGTAGATATGCTTAAGCCTGTTCTTTGGCCTACTTGCATGCTGTACGTGCAAACTGACAAAAATAACAACTTTTCAAAATGGTATATGTTACCCTGACACCTCTTTCGGCAATTCATTTAGCCTATATTTTAAAGTGATTAACTCACAACTCCTTATCCAGATCTAAGAACCAGTCAGTGACACCCTGGCAACCAGAAAAAAAATTGTGTATTGTTCTATTGATCTAGTTTGTGTTTGTTGGGTTTTTTATTACATCTTTCGATTTGCCTCCTGGAGCTTTACATTGTAAACTGCATCTCACACCACAATGTTACTTGTTCTTCATGGTCTGTAAAATGGTAAACTACAAGTGATCTCATTTGTCCCATATTTGCTTTCTTACAGGACAGAGAAGGACAAAGCTACTCCGAGTCCCTATCTCAGCATTAGCTCAGCTGGCTGGGTTGAATTCAGAAATGACCAGGTTGTGCTAAGCACCTGCAAAATGCACGTTTACAAATTTCCCTTCGATATTCAGAGCTGCAACCTTTCGTTCAAGTCTATCCTGCACACTGGTGAGTCCATAACATGTTTTGTTTAGGTGAACTCACACCATCAGATATCATATAGGTACAATATACATTATATACAACATATTTCTTCATGTTTGAGTTGGTCACAGTTATTTTTATATTCATTTCAGATGAAGATATACAGTTACACTACCAGGAAAACAACACTTTGATCACACGGTTGTCTCGGGAAGTGATGCACACACAGTACGAGTGGCTGTTCATCAACATGATAGTCACCAACAAAACCAACCGCTTGAACTTCAACCAAACTTCTGTTGTTTATACTGTAAGTATTTTTTCAAGCAGAGACACATCAATGGAAACTGTCCCGTTTGCCTATGTTACAGGCCTTCAACTGGGTCTGTTTTACACAGAAAAATTAGCTCAAATACATCTCATAGTTCCAACTAAAAACCAGTGCATTTGGTATGTAGGCTCTTCTTCATCTGTTTAAGAATTTTACACCATCCTTTTCTGTTTATTTACACATTCTTCTATATTTTCTTGATAGATTTGTCTTGTAGCAAAAACCACAGGTTCACATCTTAACCCTACTTGCTGACCTTATTTTTTTATGCATCAATATACAATTATAATCACCTTATATCTATCACGATTTGTGAGGGCAGATCATGTGGAGAGAATGAGGTGTGGACCAAAGCGCAGACAAGCAGAGATGGAGGTGGATTTTTTTTTTTAAAAGCAAGTCTTTATTGTCGGCTGCACAAAACACTGCAAAACAAAAGGCCACGGGGAGCTGAGATAAACTAAGAAAAACCTAAACTGGAAAAGCTAAACATGAAACTTCAAACACAAAACCTGAAATATAGAACTAGAAAAACCTGAAACGTGGAAACACGGAGGGAAGAATAGCAGACAAAATGCAGAGGAAATGCAGAGGGAGATACACAGAGGAGGAGGAACAAAAGACAACATAGACCATGTATACACACAGAGGGTAATGAGGAAATAGGAAAGAGGAAATACACGAACATAGAAACAAGGATGACTAGAAGTAACGCAGAGGACACAAGGAAGGCACAGAAACAAAAGCTAAAGACTAGAAATCAGCGAAACACTAAAGGATGTTCCCAGGACAGCTGAGAGATCTCTTCAGCATGTCATGAGGCTCCGCCTGGACCCCTCCAAGTAGGCTCTACCCAACAAACTTCACCTAGGAGGCATCAATTAAACACCCTGTTCAGATTCCCAAATCACCCCAACTTGCTCCATTGAGGAGCAAGTTGTTAGTCAGTCTGTTAGTCTGTCTGTAAGGCTGAGCCTAGTAACCCTTCATATGAAGCTCATTTCCCCACACGTACCCAAAATCTTCTTATATCAGTCACCAGAGCTAGTTAACGTAAACGAAGATAAGAACAAAGACCAACAAGTAAATCAACAGCTTCCCCACAAGAAACTTTAAGATGTGGTTGAATGTAGTTTTCAAGTCCACAAAATATAGACTATCCAGTACAAATGGAGGTGTTTCTTTGTCATGAATAACTGATTAACTATCCCTAGATAAATATGGAAAAACTGCTTTTTTGATGTAATTGAATAATTCGGTTCAGATTGAAAGAAACCTGCCTCTCAGTAGTTATTTTAAACATTTAGACACTATAGTATATCATTTAATATGCACAATTTTGTTAAATTTCCCCTTCTGGTAATCTTAACATTCACTACTCTTAGTCTGGTCATGGTAAAACCTTAATCCACAAAGAGCTAGTTTATACAGGGTAAACATGTTACAGTCAAAAATATATGAGGATAACCAATATATCTGATTAACTAATTGAACATAATTTCACAGATTACCATGAAGAGGAGGTCTATCCTGTACATTGTGAATTTCATTCTGCCAGTCCTCTTCTTCTTGTGTCTGGACTTGGCATCATTCCTCATCTCAGATACTGGGGGTGAGAAGCTCAGCTTCAAAGTCACCGTCCTGCTGGCTGTTACAGTGATGCAGCTTATCCTCAATGACATTCTGCCCTGTTCTTCAAACAAGGTTCCACTTATAGGTAAAGAAATGTATTTAACTGCACATAGTTACAGCAGTTGTATATTCATGACACAGTTAATTATAAGGATTTACATATCAGAAGATCATCTGGTCCTGACCAGTAAGTAAAATTAAGTTAATAGAATCTCAGATGAACAGCAACACATGACAAGATCAAACTGTCATTATTTATCTGCTCAACTAGGAAACTAAGCCGGTAGCTTGTAGTCCCCCCTTTAGCAGCCAGAACTTAAAGTAATTGTTTTCTCTCTGACTTTATCAGTCTCTCACATCATTTTGGTGGAATTCTGGCGGATTTACTTACATCATTGCTTTAGTTCATTAATTTATGCATAGTTCTCCTAAGGTCTTGCCAAAGCATTTCAATCAGGTTGAGGTTTTTGACTGGAACATTGTAGCACTGATTCTTTTTCATCCATTCTGTTGTAGAAATGCTTGGGATCATTGTCCTGTTATCATTCAGTTTCAGACAAGATCAAACTGTCAAACAGATAATCTCATATTTGACTCTATAATACTTTGGTATACAGAGGAATCCATGGTGGACTCAAGGACTACAAGGTGCCTTGGTCCTGTAGCTGCAAAACAAGCCTGAATCATCCTTCCTCCACTGTGCTTGACAGTTGACATGAGATGTTTACACTAACATGCTCTGTTTGTTCATTTTCCAAATGTAGTGCTGTGCATTATGTTTAGTATCTCCACTTTGATTATACTGGCCCAAGGACGGTGTTCCAGAAGTCTTGCGGTTTCTTTAGATGCAACAGGCTTTCTCTTGGCAACCATTCTAAGCTTGTTTGGTCTTTTTCTGACTGTACTCCCATGAACTCATGCTAACTGAGGCCTGTGACTGAGTCTGAGATATAATTCTTGGGTGTTTTGGCAGTTTCTCTGAGCGCTACATTGTCTGACCTCGGGATGAATTGGGACATCCACTCCTGGCAACACTGGCAATTATCTTAAATGTTTCCACTTGTAATTAACATTTCTTACTTTAGAAAGTTGGACTTTAAAAAGCTTTTTCCCAGACTGATGGGCAGCAGCAATTGCTTCTTGTCTGAATTTACCCTCAATCAGTCGTGGCAGATGACTGCCCCTCCCTGGTTTCCTCCTGTTACAAAATAAGTTTTTCCTTCCCACTGTCACCGAGTGCTTGCTCATACGGGGTTATCTGATTGTTCGGGTGTCCTCTGTAATATTGTAGGGTATTTACCTTACTTTGCAACGTAGTGCAACATGTCATGCATTATTGTTCATCTGAACCATTTACCTAATTTTAGCACCTGGTAAGAACCACATTACTTTTTATTACCCTCTGTATGTAAAACCTTAGAAGAAACCATGTACTTTCTTTTTACAATGACTGTATATCCACATTAATGACACAGCCTGCTCTCCTCAGCTGTCTACTGCATTGGGATATTTGCTCTGATGCTGCTCAGCCTCCTGGAGACAATTTTGGTGATGCATCTGATTGAGAAAGACTCTGCAGCTCAAGATAATGAGACTAGTAGAGACCAAAGCACAGATGTGAACTGTGGTGACAAATCCAATCCACACAGAAACCTTGAAATTTCAGGTATATTTTGCATGTATAGTTATGGTTTATATACTCAAAGACACATTAATAATGGTTCATTGTACAACTAATTCTTTATATAAATTTAAATTGTGTTGCCTTTATCTTTATGCCTAATATGTTTTTTCCAGATAGTCACTGTGCATCTGTC
Organism: Haplochromis burtoni; assembly: GCF_018398535.1. Classification (NCBI taxonomy): domain Eukaryota; kingdom Metazoa; phylum Chordata; class Actinopteri; order Cichliformes; family Cichlidae; genus Haplochromis; species Haplochromis burtoni. Next base: position 261 of record NW_024583239.1, on the reverse strand, counting down.
TGTGATGCACCTGCTGAAGAAATGCAATCGGTGATCAAAGAGGTGAGGATTATATTACACTTTTAAAGGATTTTTAAATTTATTTTTTTTTAAGTGTAAAAAGATCTTAACAGACATTGTGTTTGCATGGAAGAGATTATTCTTAACATTTTTGTATATCTGGAATGATCTCTTTTGTTCCAAATGGAGTGGGAAAAAAACATCTGCAAATATGCACTGCTAGTGTTAATTATCTTTCTCCAAAACCGCTTTCAGGGGAGC
>NW_024583238.1:122817-130017 GCF_018398535.1 Haplochromis burtoni | reverse complement strand
AGTGTCCGAAATCCTTCCATAGCTCCTCCAAGCTATGGAAGATGCATGAGGAGATATAGCAGTTGATGCTATTCATGGCTGGATTCGCAATGCTAAGCGATATTTGACCTGCTGATCGGCCTGGGAAAACATCGCTTGTGATGTGGTGCTGTGGCCAGACAGCATCAGAAGAAAGGATGCAGCATAATTGTTATTTAGGTTTTTTTGTTTTGTTTTTGCTGTAACTGTATTCAGCTAATTCTTCTGTCATCTGTATATGTAGACCACGGTATATCAAACTTCGTGTTGGTTGGGATGAACACTGTGTACATTGTTTTTGTGAGAAAAATACTGTAAAATATATTTGGTATATTTGTGTATTTTGTGTACAAACATTCTGAAATCTTTTACAATGCACTTCAATCTAGCAAAAAGCAGAAGAAAAGGTTGCAACATGTGTTTTCAATTTTTAGTGGTAGTGTGTTAAAAATGAAGTCTGTTAGTTGTGTTTAAATTCTGTGGCCTGTGTACACCATTCTGGATACAAGTGCACCACACTGCTAAATGCGTTGTGTGTTTGAGAATGTGTTTAGAGTTTTGGTAAATGGGAGATTCAGATTTGCAACTGGTGTCCTAACCAGATGAATAATGTTTAAGATTTTGGCAACTGTGGGATTGATTTGATGAAAGAGTTTTCATAGTTGACAGATTAGTTTTTACAATGGGATTCAGAAAAACTGTAATGCTTCACTGCCAATCAAGCCCTCCGGTCAGATTCAGCCAAAGAATACAAAAGTAATGAGACAGTACCTCACAGTACACATGACCAAAGCAAAGAGATGCAGAAATGGGGACAAATTGGAAGACTCCAATTATAAGTTTTAACAATTTATTATTAAAACTGTAGAATTTTAAATAGTTTTAAATGGTGCCATGGACATCCTCTCTCTGGCTCAGAGACAAAATGCTTTTTATTATGTGTGATAAACATGAACATGACTGGTCGAAACAGTTTAGGGTGGCCTTGGGTCTGATGTCGGCTCACGTTTCTTCTTCTGCAAATTTCTGGACATCTCCTTATTTGGAGACACCACTTTACCCATTACCATGGCAACCACCTCCAGTCAGACCTGCAGAAACAGAGCTTCTCCAACCACAGAAATGTACGACCACGTTCATCCTCTGGCACCTTCAGCAGTGAGACAGACCCTCCTTCACAAACTCCTCAGAGAAGGAGGCTCCTCTCTGTTCATGTCTGTTAGTATGTGAGTATAGCAGTCTGCTTCTAATACTACTCTACAATGCTTAACTGTGTGCAATACAGTATAAAACACAAATATCTGATGCTAAATATGAGATTTTAGCCTTAAAGATAAAAATGTGGTCAGGTCATCCCAACAGGCCATGACGACAAAATGTGTCATCCAAAGAGGCTGGCAAAGGCGAAGTACGCCCACTCTCAGCCGAGTTGGGTTGGATATCGGCGAAACCACAGACAGAGGAGCATGACGTCTCTGTGGACCCCCGAGAGCCAGGCGGGTTCCACAAAACATATGCTGATGCTCAGGGGCAAGCGTTACCTGCTGTTATACCTTGGAAACCATGGAAATGTGGAAACAAGGAGTTTAGGGAGGAGCACAGGAGGAACACGGAGGGGCACAGATGCGTCGACAAAGGTCATGGGATTAACTGAATTTAACGGATTAACTGAGTTTGGATTAACTGAAGGGTTTTCAGGGAGTTTTTAGGACTCTTACAGTAGTCCAGCCTAGATGTAGTTAGCTGCATGAACTAAGTTTTCAGTGTCACTCTGAGACAAGATATTTCTAATTTTAGAGATATTGTGCAAGAAAGCAGTCTTACATTGTTTAATATGTCCATTGAAGTCTGCGTCCCATCACAGAGTCTGCAGGTGGAGGCTTTTAGTCCAGAGGTCCAAAAATACAGACGCACACCCTTATAGTCCAATTCACACAACAAATACAGACATATGCCCATCCACGTCGATCCAAGCTCCGCTATGCAGGGAACGGTGGCCCCAAGGGCCGGCTCCAACCCCAGGACACAGACAGTCCGGCTCCCGAACCACCAGCTCCACTCCCCTCATCCTGGGCAGGCCACAGGATACAAGGCTGTAAGAAGACCCACCCACCGTTCCCTCCCACTCGTCCGTTTGAGAATGATATGTGTTAGTTTATGTGAGTTAATGTGCAGTAAATTTTTGTTCAAGTCAAACGTTTACAGAATTGGCTGCTACAGTCGAAATTATAAGCCTTGGCATGGCATATTTAAACTTTTGTGTTTAAGAGTCAAACCTGATAGCATGGTTTGTCTCTGTTCTTGGTAAGTGTAACAACACACACTAAAATTAGCTTCTCTAATGTTTCCAATACAGACGCTCATTGAAATAGTCTGATGGAAATATAAAGGCGCCCCCCTCCCCCCACATCCACACACAGATTGTAATACCAGATCACCAGGGATGGGCTGAATAACCAAGATGTGCAGGACTCTGAGCAGAGCATAATATATTACAGGCCGTCCAGAAATGGTTGAGAAGTGGCCCTGGAGATCTACGTGGACCCTCTCTGTCTCTTAAAGATTTCTCCTCATGTTTCCCTCCAGCAGAAACTGATATAATCATACAGCAATCAGTTCTGCTCGTCCCCATGGAGCCCTTTCCCTTAAATAGCATGTAATATCTGTAAAGTTACTGGTCACAAAGCTACACCTGCTTCCTGACAAACAGTTGTCATATTAGACAAAAAGTGGAGGTTAAATGAGCTCATTTTGAATTAGGGCTTCTGTTTCAGCTCATGGTTTAGTATATTTTGCCTAAATGTGAATGACCTCAAACAGTCTGTGGACACTGCTGCGTTTCTCTAGTCACCAACAGGTGATTCTGTATGAGTCTATAGGATGCTATTCCTTCTCACCCTGGACACAGTCTGTTTGACCTGGGCCCTGTTTCAGGAAGCCGGTTTAGTGGAAAAACTGAGTAAGTATACCCTGAGTTAACGAAAACGCTGGTTTTTCGGTTTCACAAAGCGAGTTCAGCTGCAGCCTGAGTGAGTCACTATGACGACACACGCCGTGAAGCTAACCTGCCCCCTAGCGTGCTTACAGAAAGAAAATTAATGTAGCCTCTAACTGCAATTGATTTACATCGGACAAACAGACCAAGCACTATGGCTCATAATACAATTACACCTCACCTGTTTGGACTATATTTTTATATTTCATTTTTACTTGCTGCCAGGAACGTTTGGGGCCTGTTGGGTTGCACCTGCGCTCACATCACATCACAAAATAAAATGTATAACATAACAAATAAAATAACATATGATAAAATAACGTGTTAAATGGGTGGAAATCCCTAGATCAATGTTTAAATTAACACTCACGCATTGACTCTGTCGGCTATGTTTTGCCATGCATGCTCCCTTTCTTTTGCAGCTGAGGCTGTGTTACTTTTTTTCCGCAAAATTTGCATGTTATCGGCATATGCTGCCATCAGAATTTCGGCCTCAAGCGCTGTAAAATACATTGACCGCGCCTTCTTTCCCTCCGTCTCCATGGTGACTCGCTTAATCTGTGCTCCGCTTATCAGGGCTTTATGTATCCTCGTCCGCGCGCTTCACTTGGGGTTAAAGCAACTCCGCGTTGATTGAACTAATTGTTATCAGCCTTTCTGAAACCGAATATTCCGAGTTAGACAGTTCGGGGTTACTCAACCCCGTGTATCATTTTTAACTCTGAGTTTTCTAAACCGGCTTCCTGAAATAGGGCCCAGGCGTGTTAGCAATATTTTTGTCATGGTCAGGGTGAGCGGCTGTGTTTCTCTGACAGCGTCAGGTCACCTCCCGCAGGTGGAGCCTCCACCCTTGTTGATAATTCATCTGGCAGTATTTAAGACTCAACGAGTCATTGCCAGCACGTCTGCAAATCGTAGTTAGTGTCGAGCATCAAGTTGTGTTTATTTGTAGTTGACTCTCGTTGTGCTAAGTCTCTTCTCCTGTGTCATAGTATCTCTCGGACCATTACTCATCTGTGCAGTGTGTCACCTACCTGTTCTCTGCTGGTCACTCGCCATACTGGTTACTGCTCCACCTGCCTGCCCTCCTGCCGTCCCCTCTGTACCCTGAACCTCCTGGAACTCTGGATCCTAGCCATACAGACACTCACTTGGAACCCATCGGCAGTTTTCCCCCCACGTTACCTCCGTCCTGCTTACAAGCAGAGACGGGCAGTAACGCGTTACTGTAATCCGATTACTTTTTTCAAGTAACAAGTAAAGTAAGGGATTACTATTGCAAAAACGGTAATTAGATTACAGTTACTTTCTGTGTCTGCATTTTGAGTCCTTCCTGTCTGGCTTCCTGCCCTGACAGTGCTGACATTCTTGTCATGGTCCTGAGTCTGACTCAGTGTTTTGTGTTTGTTAATATTATGTTACGTTCTTGTTTATTCTGGTTATGTCTTCTGTTAAAGATTTGCTAGTTGTTAGGTTATGGTTCTGTACTCCCTCTGTCCCTGTTCAGTCAGTTCTCAGTCTCTCTGCATGTGTGTTGAGTTTCCTGTTTTACTTTGAAGGTCTGTCTTATGTCAGTGTATTCTGTTTTGCGTGTAATCAGTGTCAGCCGTGTCTCCCAGCTCTTTCCTCTTGTTCCTGTTTACCTCTTGCATTTAGTCTGTCTTCCCCTACTTGTCCTTGTGTCGTCCCTCATTCTAGACTGTGTTCTGTCCATCAGCGTTCCTGCATAGTTTATATTATGTTCATTTTAGTTATTTTGGTTTCCAGCAACAAAGCTGTTTGAGTGCACTTTTCGCCTCCTGAAGTCTGCACCCTTTGGTCCACCATTCCTGCCTCCTGCTCACAGTACATGACAATTCTTGTCAGTTACTGAAGACAAAACTCAAAGCACAGAGCAGGAACTGAATGTAGCTACAATAAAGCAAGTCAGTGGAAGGAAATACAGCATTCTGTGATGACTGTGGTTTTAGACTTGAAATGATCATTGACCTCAAATGAGTTTCATCCAAGTATTAAAAACACTCCTTATTTAAAATTATGTTAGTTTGTCCAGTTTCTTTTGAGTCCTCCAAAATTGGGAGATATGTATATTTAGAAAAATCAATAAATATGCAGAAAAAAAATGATAAAAATAGCCTAAAAATGTAACTGAGAAATCAGCTAAAAAAAAGACAAATGATTTTTCAACCAATATGGCCAAGAGATCCTGCAACCCTTCGCTGCTTGTCCAGATAACAGTTACAGGGAGCCTGCAATGCACAAAGAGGCATCTAATGTATGTCTGCAGAGTCCAGAAGCCTGCTAAAAAATCCTAGAACAACAATGGCCAGTAAATTCTGGGGGAGTTATGTTTTTATTTAATTTAAGAGCTGGTGAACTCTACCAAATAAAACCTGGGTACATTTTTGGACTGTGTTAGAATTAATTTTTTTTATCTTTAATACATGTGTACCTCACATTTATATTTTATCCAATTATACACTTACATTTTATCTAATCCCACATTTACGTCTTATCTTTTATTGCACAAATAGGTATCGTAGAATACGGTGTTGAGAATGCCACATCTATACCACACAGTCCAATGGTGAAAACTACCACATTCGTGCTTGGAGTACGACTGGTACACTGATACCACTACAGGGAAACATGTCTATAAAGCATGGTGTTAGGGGGAGCCCCCCCCCATCTCTTTCTACAGGGCTGAGATGCAAGCGATGGTTGCCCTAGTGAACTGGAGGTCTTATTAAAGGGAGATGTCCAGAAGACGTGAGATGACCCGAGGGATGGACCCACTCCACAATCATGGGGACCAAGTTTAAACAACAGCCTTCCCCCAATTTTTAACCTGTCATATTAACATTCTGTTTCTGTGTCTCGTAATAAAAGTGTTTACAGCTTGTGTGCAGCACCCTATTGTCCATCTAATCGCTGAACACATGGAGGTCCACGGAGCTATGTAAAACTTACTTGAAATTCAAACTGCTGAATATGGAAAAACACTCACAGCCAGACTCACTTTGATGGTTTCTGATTAGGACATACTGACTCTGATTGTCACCCCCAAGAAAAACACCAGCCGTGAGAGACGCATCAACAAGGACAGAGCAGAGAGCAGCCGACACTGACTTATCATGTAGATGTAATAGAAGAACAACTGCCTGTAACCCCTGTTTAAAAAGTTATTACCTGTAACCTGTGGGAAGCACCAAGTGGTGCTCTAGAGTAGTGCCTGTTGCCAGACACCAAGGGCAGTGTAGGTGTGGATGAGGATTTCTGCAGCTCAGAAGGTCGTGTGTTTTACGCAGCACTCGGTATTCCTGCACAGGAGTGGTTAAAAATTTAGATAACAGTTTAGATATAATCAGAATTTAATAGTTAAAAAAGCTCAGTGGTTAACCAGAGGAGTGCCCCTTATCACCCCTAACCCCCCGCCCCCCCTTTACACATCCTCAGATTATCAAGCGAGCATGGCAGCCCCTGTTGAAGAGACCTCCGATTGCTGTGACAGTCTGGCAACCCCATCTTCACAGAGCTAGACCCCTGCAAGTCCAGCTACCACTTACGGAGGCGGTGCATCCAGCTGACATGCCACCCTCCCTGTGAGGTGGAAAATCTACTTAGGCTACGTCCACACTAATGCGTTTTCGTTTGAAAACGCATCGTTTTCTCTCCGTTTTGGCCTCCCGTCCACACTGAGACGGCGCTTTCCCCAAAGAAAAACGCAGCGTTTTGAAAACGCTCTCGTAAAAGCATACATTTCAAAACGCAGCTGTCACAGTGCGGACACACAAAAACGCAGACTTTCTAAAACGATGACGTATTGTACTCATGTGATGCAGTCATGTGACCAATTAAACAAAGATAGCGAGTGCATTATACAGCAGTTGTTTTGATTGCTCTCAATTTTGACAGCCCTAAAAAAGATTAATATCAGTTTGTACATGCTCCAGATAGCTTTTCTTCAAATTCCTTAATTCTCACTCGCTTTTGCGCAGGACTGGAACGTAAGCGTTTTGGGCTGTTTCAATGTGGACGCACAACTCTGTGAAAACGACTGAAAACGCTAGTGTGGACATAGAGGGACCGTGGGAGGTGGCTTAACCTTCTGGACAACTTCTGGACACTTGTAGATCATTAGGACTAGAGTGTTCTTAACAGAAACAGCAACATTTTATGGTTACCTT
>NW_024583238.1:85219-100665 GCF_018398535.1 Haplochromis burtoni | reverse complement strand
GTCCTCAGCGCTCCGTGTGTCTGTGGCCTAGACACAGCTGAAGCCTGATTACAGCGTCTGGGCACCGAGCAGCCTCAATAGCCTGGAAAGGTGCTAACCGCTAGGCTAACTAGCAACAAGATGCCTTCCCTCTCCACAGATGACTACCACAGCCTCCTGCAGAAGATTGCAGTACTGGAGACAAAAATTCATCGCTTAGAAGTAAACGTGGAGGTAAATGGACTGTGTGGAAATGAAACAACCTTGCCTTTGATTCAAAACAATGGCGATGAGCAAGCTAGTACACAGCTAAGGAGCACAGATAACATGACCAAGAAAGTAGACTCTGTGCATTATTATAAATCCTCAAGTGATAATCCCCCCTTAGACTGTCTTGGTGCAAAACCAAGACATAAATCATGTCTCCTGGAAGGGGGAGGACGTATCACAGGCAGGGCACAGCGAGCTGAAATCTCTGAAACTGACTGGCCTTCACTTCCTACGAGACAGAGAAGCTCTTCTACCCCTGTATACGGGAGGAAACAGGACTGGACAACCGTGAATAGGAAGGTTAACAACAAACCTCCAAAACAACTGAATGTGAAACTGCAGAACAGATTTGCTCCACTATCAAAGGACCCTGGATCTATATCGGACAACCATCCATCTAAAAGCAGCGAAATAAGGTCTGAAAATCTGTTGAAAAGTGAAAGGCCACAGGGAAAGCTAAAGGCTAGGCCTGAAACTCTGATTGTGGGTGACTCTGCCGTAAAGGATGTACAAAGGATGTGCGGTAAGAACACTAAAGTCCTCTGCTTTCCTAACGATATGGTCAACAACCTGAAGGAGAGAATTCTTCAAATTGCAGATGAATATCCAACTGTGACAAACATTGTTCTGCATACAGGGTCAAACGATGTGTCCAAACAACAGTCGGAGGTTCTGAAACGGGACTTTACTGGATTATTAAATACTGTAAACTCTCTGAATGCAGCTGTATTCATCAGTGGACCTGTACCGCCGGTCAGAGGAGGAGACGAGAGATTCAGCAGGTTGTTTACACTGAATAAATGGCTTATATCAGCATGTGCTGACCACTCAGTGCATTTTATCGACAACTTTAATATTTTTTGGGAACGCAGGCATCTGTTCAAAGCAAATGGATTTAATTTTAACAAGTCAGGGGTGAAACTGTTCACCTCCAACTTGTTTTATTCCATACGTCATCCATCTGTGCTTGGTGCCAAGGCTGAGATAAACGAGGAGTTATCTCATAAAGAGGAACAAACAGTACTCCAAGAACAGACAAAGCCCAGCAGAAACCTTGAGGAGGAGCTCCATCTGCCCCCACCCGGGAAGAGCCTCAGAAAGGAGAGACATCTGAGGCAAGAAGAGGCAAGAAGAGGGGTCCCTATTTGCCTCCAGGCATCAGTCTAAAGAACCACTTTTGGTTCCAGTTGGCACCTTTATTTTTCTGAGTGTACACAGAGACGCGGAGGGAGAGAGTGAACGCGGGGATAGCACAGACATAACGGGCTGGGGAAAACATGGAATAAAACACAAGGAGAAGAAGTGAGGCATGGGAACTCAGATACACAGAGGGGGACACGGGGTAAATACACGAGGGGAAATCAAATAAACCAACTGAATAACCTAAGAACCATGGAGTAGGTAATGAACAAAATACAAAAACACAAGAAAACTAAGAACACTGGGTCAAAATGCCCCAGGACCGTGACACATCAGGTCTCTCTCCTCTGTTTCACTATTTGGTCCAGTTGTGTATACTATATTGTTCTTTCTTTCAGATTTTTTTATGTTTAAATCATTATTTTCCAGATTTTTGATTTGTTTGTTGATGTTCTAGTAGACATGAGAAGCTGCAGATAGTTGTACAAGACTGCAACTCAGCTTCCAGGTCCCAATCTGCATACTCATATTTTATTCATTATTGTGACCGCTAATGAACTATGTAACATAATACATAATCCGATTACACTAAACTGATTATATCCATCGTTATGTTGACGTTTCTTCACGACCTTGTTTTTTGGAGGAACCTTATGTTTTTTGGCCACTCAACATATCCCCTTCAACACTGAGTTATCGGGGGCATGACTGTTTCATACAGCCTGCCAAGGGTGGGAGTTAACTGGTAGTTTCAGGGGCTAGCATCATCCACACTTCACTTCGGGTGGAGTCAATGTGCATATGTGTCTTTTGTCTTTGTAGTGGGTAGGCATGTGTGAGTGAGTCATTGGCATGTGTATGTGCATGGCAAGGCCTGGGTCTGGGGCTTACTGAGCTTGTACTGGGTCTTGACCACAGCCTCTGCTACTTTGTCTTTTCTACCCATTCTGCTCTTTCCTGCAGGGTATCTGGTATATTCCCATCCTGCTTGCCTCATCCAAGCCCAAAATAACTCACAGTTCATAAGATGCATATCTGGTCTCTCCAAAAGTTGATTCTGTTCATCTGGACGAAACGTTTCGTCACTCATCCAGGTGACTTCTTCAGTCTCAGCTGACTGCAGGTTTCAATCTTATAATCAGGACATTTGCATAATGACTGAAACCAGCCCACTGAAGGAACAATGGGCTGGGAGGTCCGTTCCTTGATCTTAATTATGCAAATTCTCATGACCATTGGGTCTCACACACCCAGGAGTTCCAGCTGCTCCTCCAAAACCTCAAACCCCTGAACCAACACCATCTATTGCAGGCATTCCACTGCTACTATGGAAACAGAATCCCACTAAACTTCATAATTATCCGGTTCCAGGTTTCATTGATTTTCCATTAAGTTTCTCCTCTAAATCAATTTTCTTGCTTTCTTGCGAAAAATAGTTAGTCCTTTTACACATCTGAACTCCACCCTGTGCATGATTCCTCGAGGCCTCCCTTCATTTACTCTCACTTGCATTATCTAAAGCCTCACTTCTTGACACAGGCGTTTTGGACAGCTCCTCCAAGCTGAAATGTGGCTTTGGCAACATGTCCTTCCATCTCAAATGGCACCTTCTTTCATCATGACCAGTTGTCCCGCTTGTTGACATTCAGTTCTACTGGTTTTGGGGTTATCATGGTGGAAGGTGGTTCTCTAATTGGCATTCCGAATTCAATCAATACCTCCAAAACCTCTATCACCTTCATTTGTTTACAAAATTTACCCAGTAGTTATCACTGCCTTACTCAAATGAAGTAGCCAGTGACCCAGGTAACACCACCTGGGTCTGGGTGCAGTACCCCCCTCCAGGGGCAAGGGTACCTAGACCCGGTTCGTAGAGTACGCTTGGGGAGTGTGATCGTGTGTACAGCGTCTCTTTATGTCTGTCTCCACGTTGGTTGAGTGTGGAGTAAGTGCATATGAGAGCATGAGGGTGGGAATGGATGTTTGTGTCTGTGTGTGCCTGTATGTCTGTGTCTATATGTCAGGTTGGGTATCAGACGCCACCTCTCTGGGGACATCTCAGGCCCTCCAAGGTTTGGAGGCCTATCTCCACCCACCACCACTTCCCCTGCCAGTGGCGGACTCCCTCAGGTGTCGGTGCGTTGGTGGTTCTTTGTGTCTGGGGGTGGGCGTCCGGGTACACACCGGCTCACTCCTTGGCGGCCGCTTATCGGGGCCTGGAGCCTGGGGCTCGCTCGGGCCACTTCGGAGGTGGGGTGCCCCCGGCCTCTCGGCCTGGGGCTCGGTCACTCAGGCGCAGCTGGCTGCCGGCGGAGCTCACGGGCGCGTCACTGCAACTCCCCCTGGCTTCTGCTCCGCGGCTGCTGAGTGAGCCCTCATCTGGGACTCTCCTCAGCTCTTACTGGGACAGTGGCGCGGCTGCCCCTCTGTTGGTCTTCCTTGGTCTCTTGTGTTCTGGGGGCCTCTGGATGTCTGGAGTTTTGATCTCCTCCATACCTGCTTCATACCCTGGAGGACGGGGCTGTGGCTCCCCACACTCCCTAGCAGATCGTTACATGGAGAAACCTTTGGAATGCAAGCATGCTGATCCACACAGGTATGCACACAGGTGTACACACGGGTATTCACAGACGCGGACTACAGCTTTCTTGGCTGCTGCCTCAAAGCACATTGTGCGCTGTCTATCTTGCGTGCTGCACAATATCGTTTATTATTTAGTATCTACTGATATCTACTGCTAGCTAGTTTATTGTGATGGTGCTGTTTTTTTTATTATGTTGCTCTTTGTTGTTTGCTTTCTCTTCTGTTTTTTTTCTCCATACAGGTGACCCAGGTGTTTTGTTTTTTTTTGTTTGTTTGTTTTTTTTTTTCTTTCTTCCCCCCCTTCTCACCGTCTCTTCTCCCCTTTGGTTTTCTTTCTCTCCCTCTCTTTCTTTCATTCTTTCTCCCTGTCCTATCCCCCAGTCATGTCTGTCCCGTTTGTAGCAACTGAAAATAAAATAAATTCATAATTATAATAAAGGTCAATCAAATGGACCAATATGGCAAGGCCATGATGATCCACTTGGTAAAATAAATCCGCTTGGCATCTTTCTTGGCCTTAAGACAACAATTCTGATGGCTAAAGATCCAAACGGGACACAAAAAAAAAAAAAAAAAAAAAAGTAGCCAGCCAGACAACCCCTTTTCATTATGTATTTCAGGAAAGCTCATCCCTAAGCCCTTACGAGATATCGGTCTGTTACCTCCAGCTTCAAAATCCCAGCATGTTTCACCATCAGAGCCTGTGTTCATGACCAAGTCAGGCTAGGTCGCTCCTGATTCAGGTTCCCCTCACTCATCATCTGGAATTTCTTCTGATCTCTCCCGCCTTTTCTGCTGCATTTGTGCTGTTATATCCGGTTCACTAAGAAAAAATAAATAAATCGATGACCATAGGCCACTCATCATCACAAACCTACCTGTTATATGTTCTGAGAGGTGGGAAGTAACAAAGTACAAATACTCAATAGAATTTTCAGGTGTGTGTATGACAGCTTTTTACTTTTCTACCTGCATTTTTAAAGAAATATATGTACTTTTTACTCCTTACATTTTCATAATATACTCATTACTTTGGGTTTAATCATTCATAGCATTTATACTCAGGTGTTAAAGTAGGCCCAGACAAGTGCAGACCTCCATGTTATAGTCAGAATCTAACTTGTGAGGAATGAGCATGTTCTCCACAACATTTCTAACATTAATTTCTTTCACCTCAACAAACATCAGCAAACAAAATTATAAAAAGCCTATGTGTGTGTTTTAATTTTGTGAAAAGTATTACAAAAAAAGAAACTAAATATACTATTTGGTGGTACTCAAAATTTGGGTAGTTTTGTGCAAGATAAACAGGTTAGCTTGTATTAATGTGGTAATTCACAGAAGAAGGAACTGTGTTGTAGTGATGGGATTTCTGGCTCTTTTTAGAGAGCCAGCTCTTTCGGCTCTGAACCGGCTCTTCAGGTTGTTTTGTTGCTTTAATTAATTTATTATTAACAATAATATAAAATTATGCACAAAATGAATTACTAATGTAAAAAAAGTGATTTTATTTATATATGTTTATATATAAATATATGCGGTGGCCCCTAGAGACAAGCACGTACAAACTCCAAAGCACATTTCTAGCATTAACTGAACTTCCAAAACAGAGCTACCTAGATCACTTAAATTACACAATTGAAAGCATATGTGTATTGTTTGTGTATTTATACACAAGCACTCATATATATTCAAATAATTAAAAAAAAAATGTTCATTTACCTGTTACTACCACACACCAAATCCAGTCGTTGGTACTTGCTGGCTTGTGTAGCCACTAGGTAACAAAAGCTCAACACTGCCCCCTAGCATCCTGGAGCACTTCTGCTGTGTTTGTACATGTTTTGGGGTTTTTATGTGCTTCTGAGTTTTTACGTGCTTCTGAGTTTTTGTGTGTTTTGGAGTTTGTACGTGCTTTGTCTCCAGGAGCCACCGTAGATATACTTTTATTTATTCACTCCACATAAAATGTAATAAATAAATCATATAATACAAAAACCAACTATTCACATTTCAACTTTTAACTATTTAAATTTTCATCTTTTTTCCTTTTAAACAAATTTAAAGTGAAACAACACAAAACACTGCAAACCACAACACAATTAAATATAAATTGAAATATGAAAACAAACAGAAGATGCATATTCTCTGTCATATGGACCTGCATGAATAAACTTTCTGAATCCTTTATCATCTGCAACTGAAAATAGTTGTGGATGATTACTATACCTTTCTAATGTGACGTTGTTGACCCTGGCTCTCTCTCTCTCTCTCCCTCCCGCTCTGTTCCCGTGCTACTGCCAGTGTAACTATCACCCCTCCCCCTCTGCCCAGCGCAAAGCACAAGGCTCACGTGCGGAGTGAAGTGGGAAAAAAGTGAGAGAGAGAGAAAGAAAAAAAAACCATGGCTCGCGATAAGGAGCCGGCTCGCGTGGTTCACGTCAAAGATCCGGCTCTAAGAGCCATTTCGTTCGCGGCCGACACGTCACTACTGTGTTGGACTAATGCACAGTGCCTGTGGTGGTCAGTGTTTGGTTCCATCATTGTGTAGCAGAGATTCATTTACATTTACGCTGATGATTTGATTTGATTGATTTGATTTATTTGTTCATTTTCAGGCACAACAAATACCTATATCGAACATAAAATACACAAATGATGATTAGATTAATTCACTGAATTCAATCATTATACTAACTGTGATTGTAGGAAATGGAAATCAGCCGAGATAGCTGTCAAACATCTGAATCATCTTGTTGAAGTCAGTTGTGTAAATCCACAAAGAGCAGCAGGTCAGCTGATTACAGCCTGTCCAATTAAAAAAATCTACTGGAGCTCACAATAGAAATGATTGTGGGCTGTTAGTATTTTCCCCACGCTGAGCGACTATAACCAATCTTAGTGTTCCTCCACTTGCCAGATGTCACTTTGACTCCTGTCTGTTCTCATTTGTCTGTTTAGGTGTGGAGGCAAAGTCACCCGCTACTGCTTGTGTACTAAACAGTGTTGGTCAAGTTACTTGAAAAAAGTAATCAGTAACTAATTACTGATTACTTCCCCAAAAAAGTAATCCCATTACTTTACTGATTACTTATTTTCAAAAGTAATTAATTACTTAGTTACTTTTAAAAACACGATTTACAACCTGAAGAGGTGATAAAGCGATAGATCTTTCAGCCCAATTCTACTTTTTCTGCATAATCCATCATACAAAATGTAATCAAATGGAAAAGTCTCCTTTTAAAACTTGTTGTATTAGTTTTAATCTTTTAACTTTATGCATCAAGCAAAAATAAAATTATATGCAACATTCTCTGACTTGAATAAATTAGTTTAACATTTAAACCTATTTTCTGCACATTCCAGGACATAAAATAAAAATATTTTTTGTGTTTACACTCAGTCTTTCAAATAGATGCAAGTAAAACACAGCAGAAAATAAATAAAGTCAAAGACTAGCGGTCCTTTTGCTCTATTTTCACCTGTAAAGCAGGAGCGGGGTAGGCGGAGGGTTACCCTGGTGCAGGTGTGCCGCGGTCAGTGGAAGAATCCGCGAGTTTCTCTGTGAGTTTCCCATTACGTCGTAGCTACTCGGTGCTTGCTTGGAGGTTTAGGGGTTTTTTTCGCTGTAAAAAGAAGTTTTCTTCCCACGCACAGCGGACACTAATGTTTTTGTCACTTTTTACAGAATCAAACTCAGAGTAAGGTCAGTACTTCCACGCTTTAAACGCTGCACGCTCATACTCTCTCCCACAATCGATATATGATCCATTGTTGATCTGCACACAGCTGTTGTCACTAACGTCGCACTCGCTTACGTCACTGTCGTGAGACATTCTCACAAAAAAATCACGGTTTTAGTAACGCAGTAATGCAGCGTTCCTACGGGAAAGTAACAGTAATCTAATTACCGTTTTTGCAATAGTAATCCCTTACTTTACTCGTTACTTGAAAAAAGTAATCAGATTATGCGTTACTGCCTATCTCTGGTCCTAAATAAGAGATTCAAGATGAGCACATTCATTAGCACTATAATTTATTTTGAATAACATTTGTATTATCATGTCCAGTTACCTGTGCATAAAAATAGACGGTAGAATTGTCTTTTGGCAAACTGTTTTATACTTTGTTACATTTCCTAGCCTATACTTTTTCACTTTTTTTCACTTTTTACTGGAGTATTTTAAGTAAGTAAGTAACTGTACTTCTACTTAGTACAGAATGCCTCTATTTTTGGCACCCCTGTACATTCCCAGCAATGATCAAAGTTTGTAACGCAGTCATCACTGCTTTTTGGGGATGGCTTCCGTGGGGGTCTGCCCAGTCTGGGAGGTGCCAGCACTCCCCTCTGTGGCCTTCCCCATACCATAGCTTGTTGCAGCAGCCAGCTTCCACTGGCTCTGCCCTGAACCCGCTGTACCACCCCTCCCCTGAAGCTGAGCCACAAACCAGAGCCCACTTCTCCCAGCTAGTGGGAGATAAATTATCACACTTTATACACTTCACTTACTGTTTTCTTTATGACCCTCCTGCATTATAAACTATTTATTCGTATTTATTTGCCCCACCCTCCTTCCCTTTTTCAACGCATTCACGTCTTATTAGTACATGGGGCTCTGCCTGGCCCAAAAGCCACCGACAGTCCCCTCCAATGCTTTTCCAAAACTACAGCTTCAGTTCATCCTCATACCATGTGCCAGTATCTACTAAAAATGCTGTCAAACATAAATCAGGATGTGGTAGATGTGGATGTGGTAGAAGCTAGATAAAAATGAAAGTTAGAAAACTAAAGGCTAACAAAACCATTAAACTCAAACAATAACCAAAAAGTGAAACCAATAACTTAGATGTCAAAATAATGTATAAATGTGAAGCCCAAATGAATCCTATCCTAACTGGACCCAGGTGAGAGGAGGGGGCCAGGACAGAGGTACCAGAAACAAAACAGAAACCAGCAACACAAGGTTGCAGAAACAGCTCATGGGAGAAAGCTGGAGGTGAAGCACAGCAGGGTGGGAGTTCTGGTGGGCAACCTAGAGCCCAGAAGTGGTAAAACAGTTCAGGAGGGTCAACAGAAGAAGCTAAACATTTCATTGCCACACAGACTTTTGGCTCAGGTTTAAGAAGCATGGGACCCTCTGGCTCTGGCAACAAGGCCTCTCAGTCTCTTTTCATGGCTGGGGTGACACTGCAGGGCTCCCAGTCTCCCTTCATGGCCAGGGTTGTGTAGGGCTCACAGCTGACCTTGAAGGCTAAGGCTGAAGCTGGGCCTGACCACCCTCAAAGAGTGCTGGAAGAGGCCTGGTCCTCTCCACCCTCACCCTGCTTGAGTGCAGAGCTGCTGATGTGACGAGTACAGTCAGAAAAGATGAAGAGGAAAAACAAATCTGTGGCTTCAGCTGTTCACCATTACCTGTTCTGGGCGCTGTCTCACTGTTGCCCTAGTGCACCTGTTGTTAATTTCATTAACATTAAAGCAGCTGAAACTGACCAACAGCTCCCACAGTTAGTTAGCTTGACCGAATCAGTATCCCAAAAGTTTAACTGACATGATCCTCTGATTAAAAAGCATTCCTTTCATTTTTGTGAGCAGTATATTTTTCTGGAGCTAATTTTTCTTCTAACACAGCAGCAGAGACTTTGTGGCAACATTGGTAGCTGTGACCTTCAATCACAACAACTTCCTGGGTCCTTTACACAAATTCAACCTCTTACTTGCCAAAAAAGGGATCATCCAAATTTAAAATAACTTTGATAAAACTCAACTTTTTACATTGTTTTTTTTTAAACAAAATATGTTGTCTCAATCAGCTAATTTGTGCTTTTTCCCTTTGAAGCAGTTTCTGGTATACAACAGTTGGGTCATTGCTGTATTTAAAATTATCATGACTGGAGAGCAGACCACACTCACAACGAAACAGGTCTGTTCAGATTAGATGAGAAAAGCAGTGATTTTCCTTTTAATTCATCACAGTGACCATGTAACAGCAACTTCCAACTGTGATAATAAGGGATTTTCCCCATTTTCTATGTCTTTGCTTTCTCCCGGGTAAGGGAAGTGTGTGTGTGTGTGTGTGTGTGTGTGTAAGTGCCTTTGAAGGAGCTTGCCCAGACTCAAGCAGCTGATGGAAAACCTCTCAAGTGTCAAAATGACCGTATCATCTCTTTCTGTTGGCAAGACACACACACACACACACACACACACACACACACACACACACACACACACACACACGCACTTTAGTGCACCCACAAAGCCACAGTGCATCTTGGGAACCATTAAGGAAACTGGAGACCACCGCAGTGGGCAAAGGGCGCAAACACAGGGAGAGAGGAGGAGGATGATACAGATAAATGATAGGGGGATCTTCTCTGGATTGCTCCAAGCTGTAACAAATGGAAAACCATTTTGACTGTATAGTTAGAGGTCAGATGAATATTGGCGTCTCATTAATGATTCTGAAAATCTGCTTGCAAAGATTCATATTCCACCAAAGAATCACAACAGTTTGGACAGTTCAGTGGGCTGCAGCAGTCACTTGGATTAATCAGCTATTTAGGGTTTCATCTAAAATCCTTCAGCTTGGCCTTATGGCATTCCATGAAAAAACATATTCTTTTCCTCATTTCTTGTTATATATTTTGTGTGAATACAAATTTAAAACATAATATATCTGGTGTCAGAAGCACACTTTTGTTGAGAAAATAGGAAGGCGTAATAATGCATGTAAAAAGCTTATGTCACAGTTTTTCGCCCATCATAGCTCAGTCAAACTTGAGTTTCTGGTGTAAAAGTTAAGAGTTATACCAACCCTCAAACCTCCATGTGTGAAGAGAGGACTGATAACCAGTTGTCTTTAGGGACCCCCCCAAAAAAAACCCTAAAAACATTGGGAAATTCATGTTGAAGAGTCAGAAATTATTGATAACTTACAATTAAATTCAGAGTGGTGTAAAAACAAGTATATGAACAAAAACGAGTGAAAAGAAATACTCCATCATGGGAAGCCCACTGACGCCTAGGCCTATTGGAGCATAAGTAAGGGATCATTCAGGTTCACCTGATCCAACCCCAACTATAAGCCTTGTCCAAAAGAATAAGCTGGTTCTACAGAAGAGGAGCCTGAAAGCTGAAGGCTGGGCCTCCCATTCTCCCATTTTTAATACCCTAACCCAGCGGTCCCCTTTTTTGGGCCACGGAACGGATTAATATCAGACAATATTTTCACGGACCGGCCTTTAAGGCGTTGCAGATAAATACAACAAAATAAAATGATATGACCAAGACAAAAACTGTGGTATTTTGTAAATATCATAATAAACTCAAATTCACTTTGTAATTGTGTAACTTTATTAGCAGCGTCCTCCTGAAATGCGCCAACAACATTGAGAGTAACATCCTCCTCTCTGCCCCTTAATGCTCTCTGGTCACTATGGTAACACGTAAACATTTCTTTCAAAAAAGACGCACAACCACAAAACGAGAAAGACGCAGGGAAACAAAGTTAATCATAAAAAGCCTGAAAACCTTTAATTTCACACCCGAGCCTCAACTCTCACGGACCGGTACCAAATGACTCACGGCCCGGTACCGGGCCATCAGTCGTCTTACATAACGTTAGCTTCATAGCATAAGTGCCTAAGTCATTTTTTTGTGTTTTCGGAAAACAAGAAGAAACTAATTTTCTAAATATCACATGCATATTTTTAATTGATATTTTCAATTTGACCAAAAAATGACTTAGGCACTTATGCTATGAAGCTAACGATAAGTAAGCCAGCAGTCTGGAAGTGCTCTCTTGGAGTGGACTATGAGGCCTTCAAGAAAAAATGAGGCCCAATTATTCAAGGCTGTGTATGTGATGAGAAGGTATTTAAATACAGTTCTAGCTTTAACAGAGAGACAATGTAGAAAATCCATATGGGACAAATGTCCTTTCTTTCTAGTCCCTCTTAACACTCGTAGAATTGTGGATCAAATGAAGGGTTTTCAGGGATTTGTTAGGACATTCTGATAATCATAAATTACAGTAGTCCAGCCTAGAAGTAATGACTCTATGAACAAAGTTTTCAGCATCACTCTGAGACAGGATATTTCTAATCTTTTTCTTTTTTAAGAGATTGTTCAAATGTCAGAAAGCAGCCCTACATATTTGTTTAATGTGCACATGGAAGGACATCAAAAACAACTCCTCACAATGTGACTACATGTCATGGTAGAGTAGGTGACCTGGACTCAGAAACAGGAATTGCTTCTAAAGATTTAGAAAGTTTATTCATCCAGGTCTTTATGTCTTTAAGACATTCCTGCAGTTTAACTCATTGGTGTGTGTTACCTGGCTTCATGGACAGATAGAGCTGGGTGTCATCAGCATAATAGTGTAAATGTATGCTATGTCGTCTAATGATACTGGTTAAAGCTGGGCATACACTGTGCGATTTTTGGCCCATTTTGAGCAGATTTTTCAGTCGTGCGGCCGTTTTGTGGATTGGCCCGTGTGTCGTGCATCGTGTAGTATACGTGGGGTAACGAGAAGCAATTAACACCTCATGACCAGCTCATGATCAGCAATCATATGATCGTAAGAAAATCAAACCTGTTTGAAATCCTGTCGGCCGTCATGAGGGCGTCACTGCAGCCTCTCACACTGCGCACGAGCAAACACAGAAATGGAAGTGAAAAGACGGAGCAGCAGCACAGCCTGTGATCTGGGCACAAGCGATGGAGGCACAACTTGTAGAACTTTGGCTCATCCGAGCCTTTTCAATGTGGCCTCACAAAATTATCACGACCACAACAACCGTGAAAATAGTTGGATGGACATTGCTGGTCAATTGTAGCTGCCTGGTCAATGTTTTTATTAACAATTTAGCAAAGTTGATGGTGGTGTGTGTATGTGAGAGAGAGAGTTAAAGACAGAGAGGGAGAGCAAGAGACATATTTTGTGTTATAACCTTCATGTTATGGATGCACAGTGTGAGCACTCAGGTCGCATCAGAGCATCGGCCCTGCATCATGACCTACGAACTTCTAACCCCTGCGAGTCAATCGTACAGTTTGAGCAGGAGCTGAATAACGCGAAAATGCACGTGTATGCTCAGCTTTAGGGAAGCATGTATAGTGTAAACAGAACTGGTCCTAGCACTGAACCCTGTGGAACTCCATAATTAACCTCAGTGTGTGAAGAGGACTCTCCATTTACATGCACAAACTGGAGTCTGTTAGTTAGATATGATACAAACCACTGCAGCACAGTACCTGTAATACCTTCAGCATGTTCTAATCGCTCTAATAGGATATTATGGTCGACAGTATCGAACGCTGCACTGAGGTCTAGCAGGACAAGCACAGAGATGAGTCCACTGTCAGAAAATCAGAAAAATGCAGCCTGATCTGACAAGTCTCTGTTGTGAGATACTGATGGCAGAGTCTGAATGTGTTGTAAACAACATAAAATAATATATCCACCTGCCTTGTACCATCAGTTTAATCTGGTGGAGGTGTAGTAATGCTTGGGAGATGGTAATTTAGCAGAGTTTGCTAGTAGATAAGTAGGCTGTGCTGTTTAAACCAACATTTAAACAGCCTACCTGAGTACTGTTGCTGGCTATCCAT
The DNA here is from genome assembly GCF_018398535.1 of Haplochromis burtoni. Classification (NCBI taxonomy): domain Eukaryota; kingdom Metazoa; phylum Chordata; class Actinopteri; order Cichliformes; family Cichlidae; genus Haplochromis; species Haplochromis burtoni. Next base: position 87,077 of record NW_024583238.1, on the reverse strand, counting down.
TCTTTATGACCACTGATGGGCAATCCACTATGTCAAAGCTTAAAGCATCCCAGTCTGGAACATGAAAATGACGCCACTGTACTCAAATAACTGCCACAGTCACCAGATCTCAATCCAATGGAAAACCTTTGGAACGTGGTGGAATACTGATTTGCATCACAGATGTGCAGCTAACAAATCATAACCCTGTTGGATGTAAGACAGCACAGAGGACTGCAAAATTATTCTTACTGTTAGATTTAAAGCTCCTTCACAGTGGCTTTTCCCATTAGCTGGCTCTCTCTGTCCATGTGTCCTAAGCTAAATAGCTGCTGGGTACAGCCTTAAATGTACTTGGGTAATTTGGGAGATGCTGCGTATGTACACAGCTGTGTGGATTAGAGGTTTTATAATACAGATATTATAAAGTACTATACTGTCAAAACATTTCAAATGAATGTTTTCAAAAAGCACACGCTCTCAAGTTAAAGGAATTCTCTGCGTGTCTCAGTTGACCATTGACACATAAATAAAATGAATAAATAAAGTAAATGTGTGTCCACATATGCATACACACACACATGTATTTTTCCCATACCAGGTCGAACGTTTTCTGATAATTTTAGCAATTCTGCACCGTGTGTGTGTGAGGCAGAGAGAGAGGAAGAGGGAGAGAGTGAAAGAGCTCAATAAGTTTCTCAAACTAATTAAAGAAGAGTCAGTGGCCATGGCGTCGATGGATGTGTTTTTAATCATGTAGGAACCAGTGAATATGCAAAACACCACCAAAGCAGCAATTTGATAGTGACAACTTGATTGCCTCATTGATTTTTTTATCTCAAGTGGCAGCAAATATGAATAAATATTCCCAAATTAGTATGTGAGGGAGAAACCATGATTTATAGTAGAAATCAGGGAGATGTGTGCAGTGATCTATGAGCCAATGGGAAAGTGCAATCTGTGATTTTTTTGTTCTAGACAGTTTTCATTTTCTTCAAATTATTTTCTGAATCTTATTGGCCTCTTGTTCATTGGCTAATAAGAAGGTGGGATCATGCACATTCAGACTAGTTTATTGGTTAGTTGTAGATGTCGTGTAATTATGGAGTTTGTATGTCTGTGAAGGTTCTCAGTCATCCAGGTCATCGTAGTCAAAGGAGCTTGCAAAGAAACCTCTTTAAGTTATTTGAAGACGTTTCACCTCTCATCCGCGAAGCTTCGGATGAGAGGTGGAGTTTGTACTTCACACATGAAAAGGATGATTGATTAGTTTGTGGGAATTTGGTTCAAATGTACCTTCAAAATCAGTTTTCCATCACACGGTGATTCAGCTAATGTTCTTAAGTTACACAGCACTAAGTCCCAAGAGTTATTCTCTGGGGGACTTGCAAATTGTTTCCATGCATACATTATACTGGTGATGTCACATGGGTTGTGTCAAGCATCATTGGAATGATTCTTACACTGTTGCTAACTGATGCTTGTTATTTATAAATACATTAACTTTAAAAAGGATCTTGCATTGAAAACAATGTATTACCAAGGCTTAAGACCAATGGACAACTGGGCAGAAAGAAAGGTAGGTACATATCCAACACAACCAACAGTTGATGCACAGGGTATACTTTGTTAAGATTTCATCTTATGGGTATAATGCTGTTATGAAATTCTGGGGTAATCAGTCAGCCTTCAAAAGAGAGGATTTTCAAGATGTGTCAGGATTCCATGAGTGTATGCCAGAGCTTCAAATTAAACCGTTACAGTGCAGCGATCAATACTACTTACTGTAATGGTTTATTTCAACATGCAATAGAGATTGACAGACCACGTGACTTCCGTGCATTGCATGCCGGGAACTCGTGGCAAAACAATCCAAGTA
>NW_024583238.1:81652-83345 GCF_018398535.1 Haplochromis burtoni | reverse complement strand
GGAATTAGCAGAAAGAGCAGAATTTTTTAAGATTTGAACTGAGAAAATCGGCTGAAAACTGAGGGAGTAGTTAAGCGCCGAAAAACGTACGGAAGCAACTTGAAGATGAAGAAAAGATAAAGAATAAAGAGAAACAGGAACTCAATAGTGTGGATGCCTATTAAGGCATCCACACAATTAAAGGTACTGCACTTCAGTGGTTTGAATCAAATCTCCATATGGCCAGCTCTTTAGACAGAGTTGGGTGTCATCTGCATAACAGTGAAAATGTATGCCAGATAACACACACCAATGAGTTAAACTGCAGGAATGTCTTAAAGACATAAAGACCTGATGACCTCAAATTTTCTGCTTCTTAATTCAGATCAAACTGAGGTTATTGTACTCGGCCCTGAAAATCTTAAATGTGGTATCTAAGCAGATTCTTACTCTGGATGGGGGGAGGGGTTAATTTCACTGCAGGTGTAAACTTTGCACGTGACAAATAAAGGTTTGACTGATTGACGGATTGATAAAATCCTTCTCCTCACATACAAGGTTTTGAATAATCGGGGCCATTGTATCTTAAAGACCTCTCTAGTACCATATCACCTGCTATGACCCAGTGTTTACTTCTGTGCAATGTATTTGTGAATATATTTGTTTTTGTTGTGACCTGGCCAAATGAAATCAGAGCCCAACACAAAAATGACTCGCACACTCCCAGCTCCCAAGGAAGGACAAATGCCCCAGCGAGTTTTACAGCTTAACAAAAAAACTAATTTTATAATACATTCTCTTTATCTTTAGAGGTAGGAAACATCAGGGTGGCCATAGCCAAAATGTTCTGAGAATACTTGTCTTTGCTGGATTAGCTGAATGTCTCAGAGTCCAGGGTAATCTGTGCCAGTATGCTATTACTACACATCCGTCATGGTTCTGGGTCTTTGACCCACACTTTTAAGTTCATGATTTGTTTCTGTTTAGTATAGATTTAGTTCCCTTTTTGATCCATATCTGTTTCTTTAGTCGGGTCCCTGTTTCTGTCTGGTCCCTTTATGCCCTGACTCCATAGTTAGTCTTGCCTCCCCAGTCAGTCATGTCTCCCTGTTGGTTTATCTCTTGTCCCTGTATCAAGTTTACATGTGGGTGTCAGTGTGCCTGTTCCCTCATTATCCCCCTGTGTGTATTACAGTGGGGCAAAAAAGTATTTAGTCAGCCACCGATTGTGCAAGTTCCCCCACCTAAAATGATGACAGAGGTCAGTAATTTGCACCAGATCAACTGTGGGAGCAATCATCAGAAAATGGAAGACATACAAGACCACTGATAATCTCCCTCGATCTGGGGCTCCACGCAAGATCTCATCCCGTGGGGTCAAAATGATCATGAGAACGGTGAGCAAAGATCCCAGAACCACACGGGGGGACCTGGTGAATGACCTGCAGAGAGCTGGGACCAAAGTAACAAAGGTCACCATCAGTAACACACTACAACGGCAGGGAATCAAATCCCGCAGTGCCAGACGTGTTCCGCTGCTGAAGCCAGTGCATGTCCAGGCCCGTCTGAAGTTTGCCAGAGAGCACATGGATGATACAGCAGAGGATTGGGAGAATGTCATGTGGTCAGATGAAACCAAAGTAGAACTTTTGGTATAAACTCAACTCGTCGTGTTTGGAGGAAGAAGAATACTGAGTTGCATCCCAAGAACACC
>NW_024583238.1:79684-80985 GCF_018398535.1 Haplochromis burtoni | reverse complement strand
TTTTTTCACACCAAGCTGCTTGCCTATTGTAGATTCACTCTTCCCAGTCTGGTGCAGGTCTACAAGACTTTTCCTGGTGTCCTTCGAAAGCTCTTTGGTCTTGGCCATGGCGGAGTTTTATAAACGTGCTGGAACCTGAGGTTGTTGTTGTGTGTGGCTGTTGGCTGAAAAGCTGCGACCGTGTCTAAGAAGCAACAGGAATAAAGAAGTGTGTAAAGAGTGAAATATGTGGTCAGGTCATTTTTTCCACAGTCTTGCATTTCTGCTTCCCAACTATGGACTGGGACATTATTCAAACTGCCAACAACAACAACGTAAAAGTCTACCTGTAATGCATCACCATATACATATGAATGCATTGATGATATCGTACTGTCGATTACTGTACTGCCTTACTCCAATTATGCCAATGGTCAACAAGGAGGTGCATGCTGCTCTCAGAGTGTGGACAGCTGCCTATAGAGATCCTTGTGAGTACAGAAATGTTGGCTACACTTTCATAAGAACAATAAAAACGGCTGATGGACAGCAGAAAGCAAAGGTGGAGTCCTGCTACAGCGACGTAGGTGTATGTGGAGTGGGTTAAAGGCCATAACAGAATACAAAGGGAAGAGGTAACGCATCAGGAAAGTGACCGCTTGTCTAGCTGAAGATGTGAACACCTTCTATGGCCACTTTGATGAGCACAGCAAAACAGAGATCATGTCAGAGAAGGACAGCTGTGCTTTTTAGATCTCTTAGGCAGACGTGTTTAAATACTCTTAAATACTTTTAAATACTCTTTCTTGGTGACCAAGATAGAAGCGCACATTGTTGCAGTGGCTTACGGCTCTCTGTCTCAGTACTCCACTGTTTTGTTTAGCTTGTTTAGTTTGTACGTTCTTCTTGTTTCTTTGTGCACTATTGGTTCTGCTTTCAATATTCGCTACACCTGCCAGGACCTCAGAGACATCGGTGACCAGCACCAGACCTCTGTTTTGTGGGACAATATCCCACATCACATAGCGAGAGCACCGGGCTCCCCATGGATTGTTATCGGGGCTAGGCAGGTGCACAGACAGAGGAGGGAAAGGAAGCAAAAGCGGGGCCGCAGGTCTTGTGTCATGCTGAGGCTAAAAAAAACAACCACACACGCCACCTCTGGCAAGCCTTTACCTCTCCAATGCCAGATACCATGTGGATAAAACAGATGACCCAAGGCCCCAGTCTGGATGGGCCTGGGCCCCCTTTCCCTGGCGGGTCGCGGAGTATGGGAGTGCCTACTGGGGTCAGCGGGGGAGCTGGCCCCAGGGAGGGGTCAC
>NW_024583238.1:57745-63716 GCF_018398535.1 Haplochromis burtoni | reverse complement strand
TCACCTTCTGTTCTAAGGTGCAATTTAAAACCCAGGAGGGCATGGAGCTACCTGCCAGAGAGCAGCAGGTAAGCGCATAGGTCCCTCCTGCTAGCCCTCAATGTCTAGTGTATTTAAAATTGAGAGGTGGGCAACGACGCCAGGGGTGAGGTGTACACCCTGATGGTAATTTGGACTCCGTGTATCGTGCCCACCCCCAAGATCCTATATGTATGTGTAATGAGAGTGTGAGTAATGTGAATGTCTAAGTTGTGGGATAAAATTGAGGCAGAGGCAGCCAGAAGGGGACAGAGGGGGGGGTAGCCTCCTCTGCACCCTGGTGACATACCCCTACTCCAAGGCCCTGCATGTGTGGGTGGTTGTGGTGGAGCGGGAAGAGGGAGGCAGCTGGAGATGGGGAGGGAAGGAAGGGAGGGGCAATATGGTGAGGGGGAGCAGAGTTGAGGGATGTCTCCTGAAGTCCACTGTCATCTCTACAGTCTTTGTATATGTGAACAAATAAATGAATGAATGAATGAATGTATAAAGTAATGTATACTTTATTAATCCCATAGGAAAATGCTTGGTCTTCTGCATTTGACCCATTCACTCAGTGATGCAGTGGGCAGCTACCAATCCAGCACCCGGGGACCAGTGTGTAGAGATGGTACCTTGCTCAAGGGTACCTTCAGCAGATAGCCGCTGTTCGGTGGATTTGAACCCCCAACAATGATGGGGCAAAGACTCTATCTACTGAGCTATCTCTGCCCCGAGAGCTGGTCTTTTAAGTGTTGAAGTATGAACCCTGCTTTTGGGTCCAAACTACTCTGTGTTCATTTTTAATGCTTGTATCTTGTTCTATTTCATCTGAACAAGCCCCTAAAAACAGTCAGTGATCACTGTCAGCCTAACCATCGGGAACCCTCGTGTTAACTTTTATTGAGTGGAAAAAAGTTAGCGTTCATCCTCCTACTTCACTGTGTTTATGTTATGCTAACATAGCTGCCTAGCTAGCGATCACGTAGCACATCATTATATACCAGCTAGCCCAACTTCAGTAACCCTACAAACATCACTGCTGTTTAGTTTTCTGTCTTCACTTATGTTGGAAGTGATAGCAGAGCTGGTGTATCATATTTAGGTGGAAACCAGCGAGCTAACTTCCGACTCTGTTAAATGTCATATACTCTGTTTTCATGGATGCCTGGATGTTACCCCTGGTAGAGCCACACTGATCATTTTATTAAAGATGAAAGAATTTAGACAGTTTGTGACTCTCAGTGATGCTGCAGAGTTCCTGTGACTTTGGGATCTGCAGCAGAGTTTGGACCTGGAAACGGCTAATGACATCAGACTTAAAGACCGGATAGCATCTCTATTGCTTAATACGTAATTGTGTTGTGAATATTCATCCTTAATCCGTATAAATGGATATGGTTCAGAAAAATTAGTAATTACAAAATGGTACATTTCAGGCTAGAATGGCAAAGGGGAAGCTGTAAGTAGAGGAAGGAAAGAGAATGAACAGGGATGATCAAAAAAGGAGAAAAAATAACAGACAGCCTGAGTTGAAGAAAGAGTTTCTCTTAAAGGGAAAGATGGAGAAAGAGTGAAAGAGGGAAAAATAAAGAACATCAGTGATCTGAAAGACAGAGAAAAAAGTCAGAAGAGAAGGTTTTGGAAGAAAGCACAGAGACAAAAGAAAGTCCAGCAGGTTCTAAACACACAACCACAGAGAACTTTAGGAATCAGGAGCAGGTGGCTGCTTGCTGGTGAACTATTAAGATGTAGAACTTGACGTGTGCAAAAACAGAATTGTTATGATGCGTCTTGCGATATTACATAAGTTCCATCCATCCATTCGCTTCCGCTTATCCTTTTCAGGGTCGCGGGGGGTGCTGGAGCCTATCCCAGCTGTCATAGGGCAAGAGGCAGGGTACCCCCTGGACAGGTCGCCAGTCTGTCACAGGGCCAACACACAGGGACAGACAACCATTCACACTCACATTCACTCGCACATTCACACCTAGTGGCAATTTGGATTATCCAATTAACCTATCCCCACAAGCTGCATGTCTTTGGACGGTGGGAGGAAGCCGGAGTACCCGGAGGGAACCCACGCAGACACAGGGGGAACATGCAAACTCCACACAGAAAGACCCCGGCCTGATGGTGGAATTGAACTCAAGACCTTCTTGCTGTGCGGCAACAGTGCTAACCACCGTGCCACCGTGCTGCCCATTGCATAAGGTTTAATGGTCATTTTGAAAAACTCCATGATATGGATTTATTTGTGTATTTTTCTCTATTGAAGAACCATATGTTTTTCTCCCTCATCATCCCTAATTTGAATTCGATAAAAAGTTAAAGCAACAGCTTTGTCCCACACGCCTCAGTTAGCAAGTTAAATGTGAAGCTTCATAAAATGAAAATGGGAAAAAGACCAAACGGGTGTTGCTTGTTTGGAAGTGTTGCCAGAGGAAAGCCTCTTCTGTCTCAGAAGTGTTTGATTGTGTCCATAGTCAGTGTAGTCATCTCACTATCAAACCGAGAACATTCTTCTTGAAAGGTAACAATATGAGCCACTGCACCACTGCACCACCAAAATAGGACTCCAGTTTGAAGCAGAAAAGTGGGAAACATGAGGTTAGAAGCCTAAAGGGCTTCTCCATATTCTCAGATGTCCTCTTTTCTTATCAGTCTGGGTTTTAAAGAAAAACATCTGAAAGAAAAACATCTGAAAGAAAAACGACACAAATGTTGTCTCTGAGTATATAAAAATAAACAGTAAATTTACAGTAACCGACTTTCAAACTGTTCAGCACGTCTCCACCTCTTGCACTATGGAAACTGGGAAGATGAGCTCCAGCTTTCTTATAACCTGAATTGAATACGTGGGATACAGTGGATGGAAGTTGTTACTACACCTTACTACCAATCAATGAAGTGCTAAATCAGTCAATCAGAAAAATATTTGTATAACTTATTCTGCTTCTGAAGCTCTTTAAAAATGCTAGAAATTGCAGTTACTAAAACGGAGAACACACACCAAGAATATTTGTTCAGTTGATCTAAATGTATTTCAGTTTGATCTGTGAACAATTTAAAGACATTTTGTCCATCTCGTTTCATCTCAGAGAAAGCTGAAAACAACCTCACAATATCTGCGATCTTGTTTTCGCCAGCTGGGGGTTTTAGGTCAAGTCAGTCAACACAAAGAAAGCCTCACTGTGTGGAACTTTGTTCATAGTATAACCCTCAAGTCTTAAAATCATATAAATACAACCTGAGAAAAACCACAGCCCACAACATATTACGTATTGTCATGTGTCATTTTGTTTTTTCATTTAAGCCAAAATGTCAAAGTAGTGTGTGGAGCAACTAAACGCACCCCATGATTCAGTATCTTATAGGACTTGTAATTGTATAAATGACTCTATCAGGCTCTCACAGTGTTGTGGAAGACTTTGGCTGAATCTTTACAACACTGTTTTAGTTCACTTGTGTTTTACAGGCATTCATTTAACTCTCTTAGGTCCTGCCCCAGCTTTTCAATCAGGTCTGGCATTGAACTGGGCCATTTAACACCTTGATTTATTTTCCTGCTATTCTTTTTTATATATGTTGGTGTGTTTAGGATTATTGTCCTGGTGAGTGATCCAGTTTAGTTCAAGCTTTAGCTGTTGTACCTCAGATAGGATTCTAGAACACCTTCACTTCACTGACTGCAAGGTGCCCAGGTCACTGTAGATGCAAAATAATCACCACACTTCCAACTCCATGCTTCATAGCTGATATTAGGTGTTTGCACAGATGTATTTGGATTTTTGCCAAATGGGCTACTGTTTGTCTCCACTTTATAATAATAATGATGATAATAATAATTCATATATTATACTTATAGGCTCCTTTAAGATCCTCAAGGTCAGCTTACAATAACACAAGAACAATAGCAGCAATAAAATATAAACATGGCAAAATAAAATTTAGACATAAGGTAAAAAAAACCAAAACAAAAGCATAAAAGCTGAGCAGGTAAAAATGGACTAAGGCAGATCAGGTGTATGCAATTCTAAATAGATGAGCTTTGAGACGTGATTTAAAAGTGGTGAGCGAGTTTGTGGTCCGGAGATCTGGTGGAAGTCTCGGGGCAGAACAACTAAAGGCTCTGAGTCCCATGGTAGTAAGGCCAGCAGGTGGAACAGATAGAAGGGAAGCTGAAGAAGAGCGGAGTGTACGATAGGGTGAGTATGTATGGAGATAAATATGGAGGACCGAGGTTATGAAGCGCTTTGAAAGTGAGAAGCAGGATCTTGGAATTGACACGGTTCAAATGACATTGCCCTTAAAATCCTGTGATTTATAATCATAGCACACTGCCATGTTCTTTTTAGAAAAAATATGCTTTCTTCTGACTACACTTCAAACAGGTCATACTTGATCAGTCTTTCTCTAATTGCACATGCATAAATGTGTTTATATATATTTCAGAGTGTAGTCCCAGATGTCAAAAGGTAAGGGTTATATTTACCGATTATCAGTTATTCACATACATAGGATTATCAGCTACTTTCTCTTTAATTCCTATAGAAGTAGTAAGGATGTACTTTTTATTTAAACTTATCTTATAATTTGTGTGTGTGTGTGTGTGTGTGTGTGTGTGTGTGTGTGTGTGTGTGTGTGTGTGTAGGCCTCATTTACTGATTAGGCCATTAGTGAGGTTTGAATGTGGACATTAAATATTTCACGTTGGGTAAGCAGCTTGGAGAATGATTGGAATACAATCTTTTTTGTCACTGTTACAAGAACAATGAAACTTATTTAACACAGTAAAAAATAAACTGGTCATGTAGACACACTGACAGACAATATAGTTATGTAGGCACACCATAATTCATTAATGGAGCCACACCAATGAATTATGACACACTCACACACAGAGGTTGGGACACAGGAGGAAGAACATCTACTGATCGGAACGTGGTCAGATCCCTGCCTGCTCCAGTCTGCGTGCCAACTATACCTGGGTACCCAAAGTCACTCCAGATGTGTGTGAATGTGTGTGCATGAAAGGAAGCTCTTGCATTAATGTGAATGTAAATGGGCCCTTTGTTGTGCTAAAGTAGAGAAGAAAAGCGCTTTATGAGACCCAGTTCATTTACCATATACACACACAAAAGAGCATGAAGTCCAGCCCTCATTGTAAAACTAGTCATTACACCACGAGTTCTCTTATGCACACAAACACATTTAGTGTGTCATCATCATAGCCTTTAAATTGAGTAATTAGGCCATAAAAGTCAAACCCACAGTGTGCTGTAAGCTTCAGTGCAGGATCGTCAGCAGCGTTAGGTCTCATGACTTGAGGCATTAGGTCTTACGTAAAGAGGCCTATTCTTAAATGCATCCATAATAAAGTAATCCCTCTTTCTTGCCATTATGTTCATTATTCTGGTGTGTCCAATGGTGTTGGTTAAAGAAATCTGGCATGTTGTTACTCACATACTTACTTTCCTTCCTTATAGGCAGAATCTGACCAAAAAGACATGAAACGTGCAATTTTTTCCAAATGTTTACAGTATAAAGTGTTCACATAAGTCATAAGAATAGTTTTATTGCACTTCACAACACACAACACGTGTTAAACCACTGACCAATCCAGTCCTTCATAAACTGTTTATGCTGAGTCTGAGTCTGCAGAGGGTCCCAGTGATGTGGAAGACATCATGCCTCGTCCCTGTGCCAAAGACGCCATGTCCCAGTGGCCCCCAGGATTACAGGCACAGGCACTGACTTCCCACATCATGAAGACCCTGGAAAGGCTCATCCTGGACCAGCTGCGACCCATAGTAAGACCACATCTGGATCCCCTTCAGTTCGCTTATCAGCCTCGTCTCGGAACTGAGGACGCCATCATCTACCTGCTCAATCGTGTCTACACCCATCTGGACTAGCCGGCGAGCACTGTGAGGGTCATGTTTTTTGACTTTTC
>NW_024583238.1:54179-56354 GCF_018398535.1 Haplochromis burtoni | reverse complement strand
CCAGGGTGTACCCTGCCTCTTGCCCTATGACAGCTGGGATAGGCTCCAGCGCCCCCCGCGACCCTGAAAAGGATAAGCGGAAGCGAATGAATGGAAAAAAAAATGGATCAATAAAGTATTCTGATTCTGATTCTTTCTCTATACTTGCCGACCTGTTGTGTTTAATTTTCATTTGGAAGCTGATGCAGCTTAGGTAGCTCAGGAGGTAGAGCAGGGTATCTACTGATATACTGAAGGTTGGTGGTTTGATTCCTGGCCCCTCCTGGTCTGCATGGAAACTGCAGGAAAACCTCGGTAAACCTGTTTGTCCTTTAACAACAAGGTAATGAATGATGAACACAATCAACTTTCTGGGACACTGAAGTTCTTTTTTATTCCCTTATTTTTACTTGTCTTAGCTGTGAGTTGGCCACAGGTGTTTACCTTCAGTGGTTATTTTTCTGAAAACTTTTTACTTTTATTCACTACATTTTTAAACAAATAGTTGTACTTTCTACTCGGGTGGGGGTTATTATTTCATGTCACTGCAGGCCTGTAAACATCAAACCCATTTAAGCCTAGATAGTAACATGTGACAGGCAATCCTATTCATGTGTTAATCAGCAGGGGTCACATAGATAGAGATGAAAGAGGTAAAACCATCATCCATAGTCAGGGGTTAACATGTTTTTTTTGTTTTTGGTGTTTTTTATTGGGCACTACATCTGAACGAGTGCAGATGTCCTTAAGTTCACAGCTGAGGTACTTCACCGCCTAGCTAGCCCTACACAAGAGGATCCTGCATAAAGGGAGTAAAAAAATTTAAATGGCAAGTCATTTCAACTGTAACATTTCTATAAAGAGAGATTTAAAACTTGATCCAATGTAAGTTGTTTATTTGTGAGAGACTGTTGTTCAGTTAAGGACACCATTTGGTGTGAGACATCTTTATCAAACGTTTGTAGTGTGTGCTTCTGTAAAAGAACCATCAGCAACAGTATTGTTAGGGATGAAGGTGCAACGTGTCACCATGTACACTCCTGCTTTTCTGCCATTGTATTTTGCCACGTCAGACTAGTTTGCATTTGCTCTCATACAGTTTTAAGTGCATGGCTAATGAAATTAGCAAACATGTGGTGGTGATATAATAGGCAGATGGTTATATAATGATAGATGTAATTTATCCACTGTGTTCTTTTGTTGGTTTCCATCACATGTCCATATGTGCTTTGGAGGTAGTTGGTTAAACCTAACAGCTGTGTTTCAAAGGGTACAGCACATCGTGCAGCCTTGGTGTACTCCTCAGTATTAACGCGGATATCTTTTTAACCCTGTGGGTTATCACTGTGGTTCTGAAATCCTCTAGCAATGGTTGGAATGAACCCAAGTGGCACAAGCTTCGACCTTAACTGCTGTCTGGGTTGTCGCTGGAATTCTTCCAGCTGATTGTCTGGAGATCTCTGATCAAGACCTGGTCTCCTGGTCTGAGAGGGTGTAAGTTTGTTTGAGCTGGTTGTCAAAGTGCTGCTCTAACCTGCTTATGGAGTGAAGACTGAGTAGATGAGAGATTTATACAATAGAATTGTGGCAGACCACCAGGTGGCTCCACTCACACCCAAGTTGAAGGGAAGTGCTGGGGTGGAGATTTTGGCGCTTACTATATGTGAAGTTCTGAGAGTCAGTTAATAAAGTTGGAGTGAGACACTGAGACCTCTCCTGTCGTTATTACGTATCTCCACAGAATAACACTTCATTTTCATAGTGTCCTGTGGTTTGGAAGAGGGCATCCTGGGAGCCCTATCCACATATTTGACTGATGTCCAAAACAACTTCAAAAGGACTAAGGTCGTGTTTAATACTCACCCTAGTTCTTATATGCAAAAACACCAGTGATAGGACTAACGGCGTTATAAGTAAGGGCGTTACTAACGGCGTTACTTTTTTCAGTAAGGAGTAATCTAACTAATTACTATTTATTTATTTATTTATTTATTTATTTATTTATTTATTTATTTATTTATTTATTTATTTGTTTGTTTGTTTGTTTGTTTGTTTGTTTGTCCCATTTGGATCTTTTGCCATCAGAATTATTGTCTAAGAAAGATGCTGCCTAAGTGATGCAGATGCGCAGGCAGCTCAGTGTGCACTCGTGGAGCAGATACTCCACATGGAGCGGACATTCCCGGACTCTCTCAT
>NW_024583238.1:50799-52113 GCF_018398535.1 Haplochromis burtoni | reverse complement strand
GTGCAGCTCGGATCTCAGCTGACCCTTCTCACCCTGGACACAGTCTGTTTGACCTGCTCCCCTCAGGCAGGAGGCTCCGGTCCATTTGCTCCAGAACCTCTCGCCATAAGAACAGTTTCTTCCCCTCTGCTGTTGGACACATGAACAATAACCGTATGACTGTCGGCACCACTAACACATGACCCTATGCTGTGTCACTGCATCATTCCATGTTTGGCACTGATCACCACCTGCACTCATGTATATATCTATCAACCTAGCACTTTAAATTTTTATTTTTATGTCTATTTAAGCGTTATATGACAGTATGTTTGCACTAAGTACCGCAGCAATTTCCTAATGTTGTAAACCTGCTCAACATTTGGCAATAAAACCCTTTCTGATTCTGATTATATTAAAGGACATTAAACAAGGTGATATATACCAGTTTTTAAACTGTGTTGATAGGCCTTTGGAGGACCCGGCCTTCGTGGTTTACGTGGGCCGGGTCCTTCGAAGACCGAGAAGGCCAGAAGTGCGAGGCTGTGAAATGGGACAGTCGAGCCTTCAGATATGCGTCACCCCTATGACGCGACCCCGCGCTATGAATTCTGGGATATGGTGGGCCACGAAGGACACACCCGACCCATCCTTCAAATTCGTGGAAATGAAGGATGCATTTGTCGGCCGCATTTGAAGGAGTTGACGAATTGGGACAGCCTTCTTCGCCTGGCTATGACGTAATCGGTCTACAAATGCGACCTCAGGAGGATGCAGCTGACGTTTTCTGACACAGCTTAAGGACAGCGCTAGCAAGCACTCTCGGCTTATGACCAAAAAAAAAAAAAACCAGAAAACACCCCTTTCGTGTTGGTGGAAAGATGCACCATGTCGACTATTCAAAAATGATATGGCAACATGACATTTGGTTGTTTAGGAAGAGGAGGAAGTTTTAGGAGTGACGGTGAGAGAGAGAGAGAGAGAGAGAGAGCAGAAAAAGAGAGAGAGAGTTTGAGATTTGTGACGTTTAGCGTGTTTGGAGTGTGTAGTCAATGTGTTGTGGATAGTTTTGTGTTGTGTGTCAGAACAATGAGGCGACTGCTGTCTCCAGGTAGAAACAGGAGTGATACACCTGCTGCTGTCAGACCTGCAGGTATTGTTTGGAGAGACACAAATAATTTGTGTGGCATCTTATTGAAGAACAGCTGATTGTTCTGTAAACAGTTTGAAATGGTTATTAAAAAAGGGTAAAAGGTAAATGGCTGCAAATAACTTTGTTGTTTGCAAAACTTGTGCATATGATTTTAAAATGGACAATTTATATTTGCATTTAAA
>NW_024583238.1:48532-49859 GCF_018398535.1 Haplochromis burtoni | reverse complement strand
CCTCTGACCACCACCAGTAGGCAACGGGTGAAGTGTCTTGCCCAAGGACACAACGACCGAGACTGTCCAAGCCGGGGCTCGAACCAGCACCCTTCCGATTACAAGGCGAACTCCGTACTCTTGAGCCACGATCGCCCCATACCACTCTCACATGGTATGGGTCCACTTAGTCCATTAGTAGTTGATTAAAAGGCTTATCTAGGCATCTCTGTGCTACCTGTAGAGTTTTCACACCTGTTCATGGATTGTTAGTTACAAAAATGATGTTTGTGTAGCTGTACCATTCCTCTGTTTGAGACATAGCCCTTACCATGTGTCACTTTAACATAAAAAAAGATTGCACAGACATGTTTTGTCACTGGGGCCACGTGAGGGCTCTCTTGTTGCATATGTCCCCGCTGATTTCCACATGCATTTCTCCTCTGGGATGGCTTTGCTCTAAGTAGCCTGTAAATCCGTGTTGAGAGATTAAGTTAATATGATTGTGATGTTAATGCTGTGGTTTCACATGCTGCTGACTTTGTCACTACATCCACTCTTTAGTTGTCTAGAGAAAAAGAGTCTTTGAGTTAATATGAACTTCACATGTACAAACAGCTGTAGTGTGTGGGAGTAATAAGGCATCCAGCAATGCAGCCACAAGTTTGTGATGTGCAGTCGGTGTCCCTGAATCAATTAAAACAGGGGTGTCCAACTCCAGGCCTCAAGGACCAGTGTCCTGCAGGTTGTAGATCTCACCCTGGG
Source organism: Haplochromis burtoni (assembly GCF_018398535.1). Taxonomy (NCBI): domain Eukaryota; kingdom Metazoa; phylum Chordata; class Actinopteri; order Cichliformes; family Cichlidae; genus Haplochromis; species Haplochromis burtoni. The sequence continues at coordinate 49,115 of NW_024583238.1, read as the reverse complement.
TCAACACACCTGAATCACATGATTAGCTCATTACCAGGCCTCTGGAGAACTTAAAGACATGTTGACGAGGTCATTTATCAGTTTAAATCAGCTGTGTTGGATCAAGGACACATCTAAAACCTGCAGGACACCGGCCCTCGAGGCCTGGAGTTCCCCACCCCTGAGTTAAAAGCTAATGTATTACCCCATGTGTTTATGTAGAATCAGTATAAATGCTGACATTTTGGGCCTTAGCAATTTCACGTTCGTGTCAATATTACCAGTTCAAAAACTTGAGCTGATTAGTGAAATGGTAATAAAACTAATGCTAAAATGTCAAGTTCTGTAACGTTTACAGACGGCTTGGTTGAGTAATGCTAAACCACCTTTACCTGCTACTGCTCACAGGTAAACAAAGGCTTGCTGGTCTTTGTCAGTCCGCAAAACATACATTCACCCTTTTTGTCCACTGATTGGGTGACTATGTATGAGCGTTACCATAGATCATTGGTAACTCTCAGTAACTTGTTCTTTCCACTGCAAACTGTTTATTTTAAAATGTAACTTTAATTCTCAATTCAGACCTACTGACTTACTTCCATGT
>NW_024583238.1:45418-47052 GCF_018398535.1 Haplochromis burtoni | reverse complement strand
GCTGGTGTGAAAAATTACTGCCACACCGCCCCCTCGGCCTGTGCTACAAGGATCTAGTTGGTTTAACTCACATAATCCTCACTAACATAATCATATTGCCATAAACAGGTTTCTGTAAGGGAGAGTAAATTTTTTTATCAATTATTAATTCATGTTCTAACAAGGAGCAATTTAAGGAGAACATGCAGCTAAACATGTCACAAACATTGTTAAGTATCAGCTGTCCTTGTCCAGTGGGTCTGCTTCTGGGTCCACTACCTCGTACTTGCTTAGTGGCCCGTGACAGTACGAACCGCCCCAAAGAATGGACCTAGGAGACCCAATCCAGACTGCAGGAAGCAACTGCAAGAAAACCTTGCAATTTAAACAGCGTAAATCAATCAGGTAGAGAATAGCCACAGTCATGGAGCTTCACTCCGACGTCACGCCTGCCCCAAGCCAGCCACCTGCACAAACCTGTCCTTCCTCATCCTCTGTTTCTGAAGGGTCCACTCCATTTTTACACTCCACTTATCCGCCAGTCGAGACTGTTTTAACCATTTTACAATGAGTTGGGTCATGGGGGGGTGTTTGCTTGTCTTCAGTTGAAAGCTGCGTTTCTTCCCCTCTCCTATTCACTGGCACTGAAGTATTTTTCTTTTTAACCAATATCATCCAGCCGATATGATGAGTTTCTTGGGGAGCTTAAAAGGTCACCCGTTTTCTAAGGGCAGCGCAGCCAAAAAAAAAAAATACTGAACTTATGCCAGGGTAAATGGCGTAAGTCACCTGAGGGAAAGAAAGCTAAACAAACTACACAACCCATAAGGCCCTGTGTCGCTCTTGTTGCTCTGCCATTTCCACTTCAGCCTCACTACTTTCGATAACAACATCCGCCACGGACTTCTCATTTCCAATCTCTGAACTTCCACCCAAACCCATGCAAATCAGCCATTTGTGACTCTGGAGTTGGGGGAGAAGCGTTTTCGTTCCCGCAAATGTTTTTATTGCGGCTCCTTTCATTTAACCTCACTCTCTGCTGCTCTTCTACCAAGCCAACCCGTCTCATCTCGTTCCGCAACATCAAGAACATTGATATGGACATTCTCTCTACCAGTTTGGACAATGTTCCGATTCCGGACTTCTATTCTACTCCTGATGATTTGTTGTTATATTATAATAATTGTCTACGCACTGTCCTTGATTCTCTGGCTCCTGTAAAAACCCACTCTGTTTCCTTCGCTCGCTCTGCTCCCTGGTTTACCTCTGACCTCCGAGCTCTGAAGGCCAAAGCTCGGCAGCTAGAGTGTAAATATAAGAAATCTGGTTTAACTGTTGATTCAGAAATCTATAAATACCACGTACTTCAGTATAAAGACTCCATTAACAAGGCCAAACAAAGCTTCTACTCTGGTATTATCAGTTCTTATGAGGGTAATGCAAGGACTCTGTTTTCAGTTTTCAACAAGCTAATTCAACCCCCCAACGCTTTACCACCACACTTCTATTCCTCTGAAACATGCAACTCCTTGATGCTGTTCTGGACTGCGAAAATCAATAACATCCACCAGCAACTCAGATCAAATGTTGTGTCTACGCCCTCTCCAGAACCTCTTCTCCTTTTTGAGCCGTTTTCCACTTTTCATCTTCCTGAT
>NW_024583238.1:41145-43860 GCF_018398535.1 Haplochromis burtoni | reverse complement strand
TTATTATTATTATTATTATTATTATTATTATTACTGCTTTAACTTGGCCTTTGAACCCTTTCATTGTGCAACAATCTTTACCAAGCTTGATCTGTGTAATTATTATGATAATCATTACACCCCTGGGACACACAGTATTTAGTCATGCCCTCTGGACTCACCAATGCCCTGGCAGTGTTTTAAACACTGGTGCATGATGTTTTAAGGGACAACTTAAACATCATTGCTTTTGTGTACTTAGATGACAACCTGATTTTTTTTCCAAGTTTCTAGAAGAGCACCAACTTCATTTTAAGAGTTGTCCTGCAATGTCTACTGGAAAACCATCTATATGTGAAATCTGAGAAAGATGAATTTCACTCTCCCTCTGTCACTTTTCTTAGCTACATTAGGAGGGCAGGTGAAGATGGACCCCTTAACAATACAGGCAGTGAGCGAATGGAGAACTCCCACTTCTCGAAAACACCTGTAATGAATCCTTGGATCCACCAGCTTTTATCAATTTTTCATCACGAACTATAGTCAAGTAGTGGCACGACTCACTTACTTTACCTCCAGCAAGATTCCTTTTGTGTGGCCTTCAGAAGCCAACTCAGCCTTCACTAAATTAAAACAACTATTTACCTCTGGTCAAGCCCATCCACAGGAGTTCTCTGTGACCTCTGTCTGACCCCCCACCACAAGCTTGGCTAGTGGTTGACAGTCACCCGACCTGCAGGGTCAGGCAGATTGTGGACAATAGTTACTAGTAGATTGGGAGGGGTACGGCCTGGGGAAGCAATCCTAGGTTCCTCGATCCCTCATTCCTCACCCTTCTATGGTTTTACAATTATCTTCTCAGGTCGGAGTCTGGTCAGTCGCCAGGAGGCAACCCAGGGGGGTACAGTCATGATCCGTGTGAGTGTATGGTAGTTTTTTCACCTGAAGCCTGTTTTCCCTCCACCCACCCTCACGAGTGGAGCCCTGGTTCCTTACCTGTGTCTCTCACCTGTAACCCATTGGCGGCAATCAGAAGAGGGACTCTTAAGGCCATCATCATCATCAACTCTTTGCCAGTTCTGTTGTCATCCCTCACCTCAGAAGGAAGGGATTTATTGACCGATTACTGATTGGTAGCAGCAGAGTCTACTAAAAGTCAACCTGTTGTCCTGCAACCTAGAGAGTTAATTGTGAAGTTGATAAATTTAGCATTTGGTAATAAGTGTGTCTGTTAAGCTTTTTGTTTTCAACAGTGATGAGCGATATGCCCATGTTTATGAGTGTAAATCATTGCATGTGTGTGCCTGTTTTATCAACCTGGTGTTCATTTCCTGTGTGTGTGTTTGTTATTTTCTTCTTTTACCTTTTGTTGCAGTGCTAAGGACCATTCCCTTTCTCAGCCTCCACCCTGAGTGAAACAGCCTCAGTTTCCTGTTTTGAGCACAATCCTTAACCCAGTGTTCTGTGTACCAAACTAAAAACAGCTTTCATTATTTGTTCCTCTGTGTTCTCGTTTCCCTCCACCTCTCTGCAGCTGTCTGCCTCTCCCACATCCTGCACTAGTTCATGTTTGTGACGTGTACGTTGTCAGCTGTGCTGTGGGCAGTTTTGTCTCGTTTTTTTCTCAGTCTCTTCCTTTGAGATTTTGCCACACATGGAGTTAAAATGGCAAACTCTGACAAGCTTGCCCAATCCATTTGCACACCGTGCTTGCGTACATGTGTTTTTTTCTCCTGGGTGCAGTTAAGTAAGGTACTGCATTACGTTTAAGAAAAGTGTTCTGTGTAATATGTGTAATAACTATTTTTACATTTTTTTGAGTAATGACCCCAACACGGATCACAACAAACAGGCCAAACACTTCCAACACTCACTAACATTTGACTACTCAGCATATCATTAATTTGCATGAATGTAATGTCTTTGATATGCTGCTTAGAGATGGTTGTAACAATGAGCCAATTAGAATTGATAAGGCATCAAATGGATTAGTGATATTGATAATGCAATCGTAATCACTAAATTCTTACCAATTCCCTTCCCTAATTATAATGTAAATTCTTTAATAATCTTCAAATTTGAGATATTCAAAACAAAAATTACAGTTGGTAAAAATTTATTTTCTGTACTATAAATAAACTGAATATTTGTCACAAACAGAAGGTTTGTACAACATACAGACTTAGTTCTTAATAAGAAACGAGGTTGTTTATATACATACTGTACTATTGAATTCTACAGAAATAGTTACGGGAAGGCTTAAACTCATTATCGATCTCTCTTTCTGGCAACTCTTTAAATCGGGGATGTCCAACTGCAGACCTCGAGGGCTGCTGACCTGCAGGTTTTAGATCTCACCCTGGGTCAACACAGCTTAATCAAATAATTAGTTCATTACCAGGCCTCTGGAGAACTTCAAGACATGATGAGGAGGTCATTTAAATCAGCTGTGTTGGATCAAGGGCACATCTAAAACCTGCAGGACACCGGCCCTCGAGGCCTGGAGTTGGACACCCCTGCTTTAGATGATGACTTTCCGTATTTTCACAACCATAAAGCGCACTTAAAAGTCTTAGATTTTCTTCAAAAAGTGCGGCGCGCTCTATAGCGCGGTGCGCCCTATGTGTTGTAAGGAGGACGTAGTAGAGAACACCATGAGAACGTTAAAGGGTGAAGTGTGGGCGTTGATCGTATATACCGGGACAATCGCACATACCTGTATAAAAGAACAGGTAT
>NW_024583238.1:38042-39731 GCF_018398535.1 Haplochromis burtoni | reverse complement strand
GGCACACATAACTGAGACTGCGCCTTTTAGCACAGTGCGCCTTATGGTAGTGAAAATACGGTAAGCTGATTTAAAGTAAAATCACACTGAATTTGTTTGAGTTTAATTCTTTGACTGAACTTTTTTAGTATACAGACAAATTGCAATGAGGTGATCAGGTTCACGACAATAAAAACATTTGCAGTTTCAATAGTCATACAGGAGCTAAAGTGTTCCTCAGCAGCTTTACCTTTTGTGTTTATCATTCTTGACATGGATCAAGGACTGCTGCTATGAAGCAGCGGGGAGGCTGGGCAGCTTGAATGAGGTTTGGGTGCTTCAATCAATCATTTAGTTCCATGGTTTTGCTCTTCGCTTTACCTCCACCCCATTCGCCCTAGAAACCTGTTAAAAAGAAGTTTCTGTATACTTTAAGTGTTATTCAAAATAGTGCAGTAGGGAAAGAAAAGACCAAACAAACAAACCTGTAATGCACACCCTTCAAGAGATAAATGCCCTCATGAAAACCACAGGGGACCAATTATTTGCTGTGCTCTGCTTGGGTGGAAGAGAGAGACAGAGAGAGAGAGAGACTGCCCAGACAGTTATCCTCTCATTAGCCTAAGATGTTTGTTTAGAAGGTTAATACTGTACATCTTAGACGTGTGCAGCCTTTTTATTTGGGTTTTTTTGTTTTTTCAAACGGCGTCTGGTCAAGCCAGTTGGGTTTGCTAAATTCAGTTCTATTATTTTCAAAAGTGCTTTATTGGCATGACAACTACAACATTAAATACAGCTTAGTGAAGGAAAGAACAATACACAAGCACAAAGATCAGCGCATTTATCTCAATTAGTTCAGCTCATTTCATTTATTTCAATATGATTCCTAAATAACTATTTCTAATTATTTCTTTATTTCTTCCTATTCTTAAACCTCTGTTCAAAGTGAGAAAATAGTCACACAGTCAGTATTCTGGCCAGTTTTCTTTTCTAGCTTTACACTTATGACTGAATAGAACTAAACTAATTTACTTTCTATTCTTTTCCAGTCTTACTGACACAAAGCATATTAACCATCTACACATCCACTGCAAACTTACAGTACTATACCACTGTACAGTGATTTTCCTGCTACAGACATTCATATTGCTGATTTGTCTGCAGTAAGTGTGTTGCTTTCAGTCCGTGTAACCTCTTAATATTTTTCTCATGTTATAGTTTATATGTTTTATATTTTCCTTTAAAATAACTTATTCTGTTTTCATGTGTGTGATTGGCCAGGTGCTACCAATGCCCCCACTTCTATGTAAATGCACTCATAACTGCAGTGCTGTGCAAAAGTCTTGTGTCACCCATCATGTCTTCATATTTTGCTAGGGAAATGTGAAATTACTGCAACATCTGCATACCCACTTTACCACCTTTATTCTTCAACTTCAATAGTTTGAACCCTCTGTGGCAAGCAATTTCTGTAAGTTCTTTAAAGTAGTCTTCAGGAATGGTTTGCCGGGCTTTTTGGAGGAAATTCTAAAGCCCCTTTTGTTGTTGGGGATTGTGTTTGCCTTCTACACTATTCTTTATCAAGATTGGGCTCTGTCGAGGTTGGAGCTCTTGAGTCCCATCAGTGACTGGCAGTGTTGGGGAGTAATGGAATACATGTACCGCCGTTACGTATTTAAAATACAAAATATGAGTAACTGTATTCCGTTA
>NW_024583238.1:35064-36419 GCF_018398535.1 Haplochromis burtoni | reverse complement strand
CAGTTACCGTTTAAAAAGGTGGTATTCAGAATACAGTTACTTTGTTGAAATAAATGGATTACACTGTGGTACTTTCCTGTTTCATTTTGTCGCGGGTCAGGACTGTTTGGGTTTTGTTTGACAGCTACGTTCTGTTGTTCCAGGCGGCAGCGTTACGGTTGCCATGGTTACAGGGCGACGCTCTCTCTCTCTCTCTCTCTGCGACTGTGTGTTTCCTGGGTGAGAGAGCGCCTTTTCGTTGTTGTTGTTGTGCTAAGCTAACCTGGTGGCAGAGTGAAAAAAAGGTTTTCTTCAATCAGTGATGAATAGTAAGATGTTCTGGCTTTGCGGAGGGCTTTCTTATAAAGCAGCAAACTATTTCTCCAGGCTAAATGATGATCACCTGGTCTGCTTTAGGATGCACACTTGAGAATTAGGTCATTTGGGGTTTTTTTTAGGGGAGCTACAGTATCCAGAGTCGTACGTAGTGAGGAGGTAAAATTATTAACAAGATGATCGACCTCTGTTGGGGTAGCGTTCAGATAGCTGCTCTGCTCTGTGTTGGTACAGGGCATTACATTTTAAAAGTAACCTTCCCAACACTAGTGACTGGTAGTGTTATTTTTTTCCATCCAGGCATGCTTTTACTGCACTGGGAATGTCCTTGGGATCATTTTTATACTGAAAAAAACAAAGCCATTGCCAGTCAGTTTCTTTCCAGATGGTACTACATGGTGGTTTCAATACTGTCCATACTTTTACAGATGGGTGTATACAATGTTGTTTCTCTCCTGGCGTCTATCATACATAATGATTAAGATTTGAAACAAAAACCGAACATTTGGATGTATCACTCCACAAGACCAATTACCACAGATTTTTAGTCAAATGTGTAATTTGGCATTTTCATGGGCCTGCCACTTTTTGTCCTCTACTACTAGTTTCATCTTTTTTCTAGGTGTGTAACTGTTCTCTTTGGTATTTTTCATATCATTATTGGTATTTTATTTTACAAAAGAAAATAAGAAATTCCATTTGGCTGCTAGTAAGACAGTGTTGTGGTGCAAACTCTTTGATCTAGCATGTATGTTTGAACTTTTAAGTTTTGGGAATTCATAGTAGATGTTTTGTTTTGTTTTTGTAAATAGTTTATTAGGTCGCTGTAGCATCCCCTTCCTGTTCATTCAATTCGGTTTTAATTCTATAGCGCCAAATCACATCAGTTGTTGCCTCAAGGTACTTTATATTGTAAGGTAGATCCTGCAATAATACGTACAGATGAAAACCCACCAATCATATGACCCCCTATGAGCAAGCACTTTGGCGACAGTGGGAAGGAAAAACTCCCTTTTAACAGGAAGAAACCTCCAGCAGAA
>NW_024583238.1:29323-33457 GCF_018398535.1 Haplochromis burtoni | reverse complement strand
TGTTGGTACAGGGCATTGAAGATGATAACAGTGGGTGGATTATATTCTTAAACTTAGTTACAGTGCTTTCGAAAGACATCTACTGTGATTAAATTTACTCCTCACTGCGGTGTAATCGATTATTGTAAATTTAAATGTTATTAGGAAATAATCAGCTAAAAGAGGATTTTCAGGAAGTGGTTGATAATATTTACTGCTAAATGTTCAGTTTCTATGCCATATGTTAAAACAAGATCTAGACCAGGGGTCAGCAACCTCTCTGATGAGGAGTGCCATTTAAAATTTCCTCAGAAGTCAGTGTTGTTATGTATGAACCAAGAATTATTGTGTGCTATGCAAGCCATCGCCAGTAGGGGGGTCCACGCCCAGTTATGTGTGTGTGTTACTTCTGTGTGATCCCAATAAAGAAGAAGTCAACTTGTAAACAAACTATTGTGTGTGCAGTCTGACTTGGCATAAGCTCTAATAGTGTATTGACACCACAGTGGGAATATAACATAAATTGGCGACGAGTTGTGACATCTGGAAGACTTGGCCGTCTACTGAGCATGAACTGACTGCGTGGCCGAGTTTGGATGGAAAACGGACGATCGCGTGGTGAATTAGGATCGGAGCTAGCTGCTAGCTGCTTTTTCGCCGACAAGTCAGAAACGACAGTGTTGGCTGTGGACAGCGGATACATCATGGCTGGAATGATTGGGCAGATGGACCCATTTGATGATGCTGGTGAGCAATGGGCGACGTATATTGAATGTTTTGAGCATTACATCCTTGCTAATGACATTCAGCCTGAGAAACGGGTCCCGGTGCTGCTGAGTGTGATGGGTCCCAAGACGTATGGTCTGCTGCGTAATCTAGTGGCACCAAGCAAGCCTGGGACAATGCAGTATGACAATATTGTGGGTGTTTTGCAAGCTCATTTTGCTCCCAAACCGCTGGTAATAGCTGAGAGGTTCCGGTTCCACAAGAGGAATCAGGGGGAAGAAGAAACAGTCGCACAGTATGTGGCGGTGCTGAAAAGACTGTCAGAACATTGCGAGTTTGGTGTGTATCTGGAAGATGCTCTACAAGACAGATTTGTGTGTGGATTAAAGTGTGAAACTGTGCAGAAGCGTCTTTTGACTGAAAAGGATCTCACGTTTCGCAAAGCAGTTGATTATGCTGTGTCTTTCCGGAGTTCAAGTTTTGCAACACGGACGCTCCGTTTGCAGACCCCCCATTCATCTCACCTGAGACGCCTTTGTTCTCTGGCCCTGGAGGCCGCAAACGCCGACGCAGAGGGAGAAGATCTGGCGTTCTGGTTCGACTGAGACGGCGCACTAACAGACCACCGTTACCCAGTTTATTACTGGCTAATGTGCAGTCTCTGGAGAACAAGCTGTGCGAGCTTCGGGCACGGATCTCATTCCAGCGAGAGATGCGGGACTGCTGCGTGATCTGCCTCACAGAAACCTGGCTATCGGACAAGGTACCGGACTCCGCAATACAACTACCGGGGTTCTCCGTGCATCGCGCGGACAGGTCACAGGATCTTACTGGGAAAAGCAGAGGCGGTGGTGTGTGTTTCATGATCAACAACAGCTGGTGTGATTATGCGAACGTGCACCCGGTCAAATCCTTCTGCTCACCGGACCTGGAGTACCTGATGATTAAGTGCCGGCCATTCTGGCTACCGAGGGAATTTACAGCAGTGATTATTACGGCTGTTTACATTCCCCCACAAGCCGACACTGACCGAGCACTCAGGGAACTGTACAGCGCGATCAGCAGCGAGGAAACCGCACACCCAGAGGCAGCGTTTATCACAGCCGGAGACTTTAATAAGGGAAACCTGAAGAAAGTCTCACCCAAACTCCACCAACACATCCATTTTAACACTCGTGGAGACCGGCTACTCGACCACTGCTACACCTCTTTCCGGGATGCGTACAAAGCCCTCCCCCGCGCCCCATTCGGCCAATCAGATCACCGCTCCATCCTGCTCCTGCCCGCCTACAGGCAGAAGCTGAAACAGGAAGCTCCAACCCGGAGGGCGGTGCACTGTTGGACGGACCAATCGGAGTCTGCGCTGCGGGACTGTTTTGATCACGCGGACTGGGAAATGTTTCACGTGGCTGCTAGGGACATTGATGAGTACACAGACTCAGTCTGCGGATTTATCAGGAAATGCGTGGAAGATGTCGTCCCATCCAGAACAGTTAAATCCTTCCCAAATCAAAAACCCTGGATTAACGGAGATGTTCGCGCGGCACGGAGCACCGCCTTTGCCTCCGCGAACACATCGGACTACAAACACGCACATTACCAACTCCGGAAGACGATCAAAGCAGCCAAACGTGAGTACAGGGACAGGGTGGAGCAACAGTTTGACAACCCTCGGAGTATGTGGCAGGGACTAAACACGATCACAGACTTTAGAGGGAAAACCAGCACACCGCAGACCACGGCCTCTCTGTGTGAGGATCTAAACGTATTCTACGCTAGATTCGACACAGCGAACACCATGAGACCGGACAGTGTGCGCACCGCGGATGACGTCAGTGCGCACACTGTGTCTGAGGAGGATGTGCGGAGGTGCTTCAGGAAGGTGAACGCACGCAAAGCTACTGGTCCGGACGGGATTCCCGGCCGCGTCCTCAAGTCATGCGCGGCTCAGCTGGCTGGAGTGTTCACGCACATCTTCAACCTTTCCCTCTCTCTGTCTGTAGTCCCAGCCTGCTTCAAAATGGCCACCATCGTCCCTGTACCCAAATCCTCCACCATCTCCTCATTGAACGACTGGCGACCTGTAGCCCTGACCCCCATCGTAAGCAAATGCTTCGAGAAGCTGGTCAGGGACTTCATCTGCTCTGCACTACCCGACTCACTGGACCCTCTACAGTTCGCATACCGCCACAACAGGTCCACTGATGATGCCATAGCCCTGACACTACACACTGCCCTGTCACACCTGGAGAAGAGAGACACGTATGTGAGAATGCTGTTTGTAGATTACAGCTCAGCATTCAATACCATCGTTCCCTCGAAGCTGGACAGGAAACTGCAGGATCTAGGACTGAGCAGCTCCCTCTGCAGCTGGATCCTTAGCTTCCTGTCTGACAGACGCCAAGTGGTCAGACTGGGCAGCATCACCTCATCCCCCATCACACTGAACACTGGTGCTCCACAGGGGTGTGTACTGAGCCCTCTCCTGTACTCACTCTACACCTACGACTGCACAGCCACTAACAACTCCAACATCATTGTGAAGTTTGCGGACGACACTACAGTGGTGGGTCTTATCACCAATGGTGATGAGACGGCTTACAGGGAGGAGGTCAGCGCCCTGACCCACTGGTGTCAAGACAACCATCTCACCCTCAACGTCGCAAAGACAAAGGAGTTGATAGTGGACTTCCGGAGGTGCAGAGAAGTACACACCCCCATCACCATCAACGGCGCTGCTGTGGAGAGAGTGAGCAGCTTCCGGTTCCTTGGTGTACATCTGGCTGAGGATCTTACGTGGTCAGTACACACAAACAAAACAGTGAAGAAGGCGCAGCAGCGCCTCTTCTTTCTCAGGAGACTGAAAAGATTCGGCATGAGCCCCCGCATCCTCAGGACCTTCTATCACTGTGCCATTGAGAGCATCCTCACTGGATGCATCACCACCTGGTATGGCAACAGCACCGCCTACAACTGCAAAGCTCTCCAGCGAGTAGTGCGGTGCTCTGAACGGATAATTGGAGGTGAGCTTCCCTCCCTCCAAGACATCTACAGGAAGCGCTGCCTGAGGAAAGCGGGGAGGATCATCAAGGACTCCAGTCACCCCAGCCATAAACTGTTCAGACTGCTTCCATCAGGAAGGAGGTTCTGCAGCATCCGGTCCCGTACCAGCAGACTGAGAGACAGCTTTTTCCATCAGGCCATCAGACTGCTGAACACGTCATAGACACCTCAGCTTCACTACTGGAACTTTAACATTATGCACTCCATACTGTACAGTAATGCCACTGTTTTGCACATGTCTCAACTCTGTATATTTTTATATATTTTATTTATTGTTTACTCTATTTAATTTGTAAAATATGTGTACACACACACACACACACACACACACACACACACACACCACATAGCAGCAGCCCGGGCTAA
>NW_024583238.1:0-7403 GCF_018398535.1 Haplochromis burtoni | reverse complement strand
GTTATAAGAAAGACCGTCTTTTATGTCCAGTAAGGTTTGTCGGTCGTACACAAGGAGACATGTGCTACTCGCGAAAAAATGAAGGAAAAGTAAAATTAAACACAGAAAAAAGCTGTTGCTTGGGGGAGCTCGCGACAAGGCTGCCATACTCGGCGCCATCTTGGATCAGCAACCAAGAATTGACAGTAATTTCTCAGTAAAGGCTCTTGTTTTGCATGTTCTGCACATGTCCATGACACCAGCACACACACTGTCCCTTTTCAGTTGTTCCTTCAATGTTTGCATATATGATGAACTGACAGGCATGTTTGCTACAACACTGTCCACATATATGTCTGTGCTTTCCATTAACTCTTTATCTGACATGTACATCGGTTTTTTCAGAGCCGAGCAGGACAAAGTATCTGCTGTCCGGTGCAATTTTCCCTGGGGCGTACTGCACAATGTACTGGGTGGCAAGAGATCCAGAGCTTGTCCTCCCAGTAAGGAAACGAGAGGTTTGTGGTCCGTTTTGAGACAAAAATATTTACCAATAAGAAAATCACGAAATCGCTCACACGCCCATGTAGACTCCAGTGCCTCTTTTTCCACTTGTGCATATCGTTGTTCAGTAGGAGAAAGGGACCTCGACGCTTTCGCCACTGGTCGCCATCCTTCTTCCCACAGCTGCAAAAGAACACCTCCGAGACCATAGGATGAAGCATCTGAGCGAGAGCATGTTTTGCTAGTGTGGTGTGAGTGTCTGAAGAGGAGCGTTGAGTGTGTGATCGTGACTATGTGCACGGACCCCTCTTTCCCGTGGATCCCCCCGCACTTTGTATATATTTCACCTGGTGATTGTAGATAAACTTTTGACTTTCCACAACCATTGTGGGTACTCAGCACCCAATCCACAAGCCTGGAAGTACTGAGCACCAAAACCGACAAAGTGTTTCCTGAGGTCAAATCCAAGTATCATTTTCCCATAGACTACTATAGGCTCTTAGGTATTTTTGCAACCACACAAATTACTCCCTCTTGGCCTTTAAAACAAGTGTAGCTTTAAGGCACTTTGCTATTTGCTTTACTTTTTAAACCTATAATAATAATAATGATTGCATTTATATAGCGCTTTTCAAGGCACCCAAAGTGCTTTACAATTCCACTATTCATTCACACACTGGTGGAGGCAGCTACAGTTGTAGCCACAGCTGCCCTGGGGCAGACTGACAGAAGCAAGGCTGCCAAATCGCGCCATCGGCCTCTCTGTCCATCATCTAGAAGCTACATCCATTTTCATAGTGCATATGATTTACAAAGCCCACTAGTTTTTTCACTGTTTCTCAAAGGACATAAATAAAGATAAGATAATGGTCTAATTTCATGCCACAGAATGTAATTGATTTATTAAATCGAAGCAAGAGAACAAAGGCTGCACACTAGACAGATTCTGTGGTCTAAGTTTAAGCCCAGATTATTCTGGTAAATTCTGTTTGTTGTTAAATCAAAGGCCACTTTTACTGTTATATTTTAGCAGCTGCAGGAACACATACACAGCAACATGTCGACACAGATGTGAGCAAGGTCTAGACATGATGGGGTCGATGTCGTGGGAGCTCTGTGGGGTGTATCGGCAGGCAGGAAGAAATGAAGAGGAGGAACGAAGACTGGTAAAAGAGGTGGAGGAAATAAGATAAATGGGGTGTAGTTAAGACAGCTGTTTGTGAGACTAGACTGATGGGTAATCCAATGAAAATCAAACAATAACTTGTATTTTGCTTTATTTCTTTCATTCATTTCTGGATTTATGCCAGATAAGTTTGAAGGAAGCAAAAATAAATTCAAACATCAGTGTGTCAGTAATTTATTTGCTTTGTATTAGTATTTACCCTTTTTTAGCACCTGAAGACATGGTAGTCATATGGTTATAAGGCAGAAATATACAATAGCAACATGATTGCTTTTACCACTGTGAGCCATTGTTTTTCTCAGATGGGAGAGCAAAGAATCATCACTTAAAGGAAGCAATTTGGCAAATAGACAAGAAAAACAGAAGTTGCCTTTCCACATCAAGAAATTGGGGTATGCACTGATACTGTTAAAGTGTACTAGCTCATTCTGGTGTAGGATCCATTAGGACCTGCAAGCGTATCTATGAGTGACAAACAGCAACAGCAGTGGAGGGAACACTGCTCTTTGCTGTGTTAGAGCTGGTGCATTTTTGCAGCTTTTTCTGATGTTTTGTTTTAGGTTGATATGCATCTTTTTTTTTTTTTTTTTTTACATTAGCTAGTCACCAAGCTATCTGTTGTATAATGGTGACATAAGGACCTGCAACACTGTATTTTTTAAAAAGTATAGTAATGTTTCTGCTTTTTATCTATTATTAAAACCATAAATCAGCTGTAAAGAGCAGTGTGTGGCCAATAAGAATCAAAGAAGAACATTTGGAAGAGACTGTTTTGAAACAGTTTTTGAACTATTTATGCTATTATGCTGTAAATTTGTGCATTAATTCTTCTTAGATAAAATGAAATCTACAGACAAGCTAGCAGCTCTGTTAAGTCTGTCTATTAGCAGTTCTTACCACCCCATAGGCATCTTGAAACACCTCTGGGTAGTCATAGCGTTTGGACTATTTTGAAATATTTTAATATTTTGAAAGGTAACTTTGACATCAGTGGGACACACGAATAATAGAAGACAAAACTCAATATATTCAATTTCAGTTCACAAGTCTTGTGCATCTTTCTCTTCTTTATGATGTCTCTGGTTATACATGAGCAAAAATGGATTTGAATGCAAATGTTCATAGTTTTATATTAATATTATAAAATATAATCTTAAACATAAATAATATTATTTATGATATTCTGTCTTAATCCTGCAGTCATAAAAATGTATTTAATCTGCGTGACATCAATGTGATCTAGGAAGTTGCAGCTGTAGGTCATGTTGTGTCTGAGAAGGGTTAGAGGTCAACCGGTCAGTGGTCTTCCATTGAGCTGTCCCAGGAGACAGAACAGGACCTCTGCAGTTCTGTTTCCCAAGTCAGTGCTCAGACAGGAGACACTTTGACTTAGTGGCTAACTGCTCGTTGGCTGACAGGAGCTTTAGGGCTAAGAAATAACACTTTCTGTAGTGCATTTGTACATTTAGCCTTTTTGGTTTCTGTTGTGTTTTAGTGTGTGATGAGATTTTAAGATTTAATTTCTTTTTAGACTAGGTTTTGGAAATGCTTTTGTTACATTAATTATGATACTAATACAAATACTAATGATGCTTTTACTAAAATAAAAGTGATAAAAAGAACTATATAATATATATAAAATATACAAAATGTTAAACTAAAAAAACAGGTGATTCTCTGCTAGACAGAGATGTTACATTGCAGTCATGTATGTAAACTTTCCATAGCTGTGTCTGTGAAATAGCTGGGCTAAATCAGTCTGTTCCTATCCACTGGTGTTGTTTATGATTATCCATGATGGATAATTCTTCAATGACCTCCTGTCCATCACAATAAATAATTTGGATTTAAAAATCATATTTTAATAGTTTGTGGGTTTTGTTGTGGGATTTGGGGTTTATGATATACTTTTTACATGGTTTTGGATTCTAAGCTATTTCTCACATTTTGATGGTGGTTTGTGGTCATGAAGTAGTACTGTTTATATTTGTTCTCTCAGTGTTTTCCATCTCTTCCTCAAATATCATGATACACTATTTACAGTTATTCATAGGTCTTCGATTCCTTGTTTTAGTTGTTTCTGCTTTTCCTGTTTTATTTTGGTAAGTAGGTATATACTGTGCCTTGTTCCTTAGTTTCCGTCCCTCCGCTGTCTGACTGTTTTAGTTGTTTTTTTTTTCAAGTTAAAGTTTTTATTATTTTTTAACATTTAAAGAAACAGACATGTCAACACAAAACAAAACTCAGTGAGCCTTTAAAAAAAAGTGATTATAAATAAACCGTTGCACATGCAAGACACTTGGTGATGCTGTAGACACATAGTCAAAGGAGCTTACAAAGTAAAGCGTCTGGACTTCTTTAAGTTACTTGAAGACGTTTCACCTCTCATCCGAGAAGCTTCTTCAGTTCTAGGGTCAAATGGTGGAGAGTCCCAGATATAAACCTAGTGGGAGTTTCCCCCCACAGAGGGACAAAAGGACCCCACTGATGATCCTCTAATCGCCTGAGCCGAGGTGTGAAACTGGGTGGGGTCCCAATCAGCCAGAGTTTCGGGTGAGCTCATTGTGATTAGAGGATTAGAGAAGAAGTCCAGACGCTTTTCTTTGCAAGCTCCTTAGACTACGATGACCTGGATGACTGAGAACCTTCACAGACCTACTGTAGACACATACAAACAAAAGCTGTCCCATTGCTCTGTTAGTCTGTGTTTTGCTTCTCAACATTCCCAGCTTCTCACATGCCACATTTTCAGGTTTGGAGTCCGAAATTCTTCCATAGTGTTAAAATAAGATGAACACAGGTCAGTGTTTACCACCCTGAAACCTGCTTTATCTAGCTGTGGCACCTCCCCCTTGTCCCCCAGTAGGTACAATCTTGTTGATTTAGGTCCTTTACATTTCACCCAGCCCCCCATCTATTTTAAAACACCTTCCCATATTGGGAAGACCAGTGGACATTCCCACAAAGCATGCAATAGAGTACCCTTTATGTTCTGGCTCAGTCATCCTTACCAATGTCCATTTTATGAAGTCGTGTTGGTGTGTAATAGCACCTGTTGAGAATTTTTTATCAGATAAATGTACCTCTGGCTTCCCTGATGTAGAACCCATTTTCAGAAATAATTGAATCTCATGTTCTCTCATCAAAAGTACAACCAAGATCTCTTTCCCAAATACTTTTAAGACTTTTACATGCACTGTTTTTAATCTATTTTCATAAATTGTACCATTTTGACGTTCGTAAGTAAAGGTGGAAGTAGTAGAGAATTCTCTATAATGTTTTTCACCTGAGAAAACTTTATTTTATCTTTCAAACAATCTCTAGTTTGTAAATATCACCAGATATGGCCGCGTCCTTCCAAATTACACTTTTCTGTAAAATCATTATAAGATATCTCTTCATATAAATCACTTATTGTCCTTATGCCCTTTTTGTGACATTGTTTACCTATTTTAATTTTTGGGTTGTGCCACAGGGGTGAGTATTTTTGAAAGTAAGGGGAAAGACTACTTCTCTTGTGAACCTCTTCTGGTTTTTGAGCTAACAGTTCAAGTCCGAATTCGTAGCCTCCCAGTGTTTACACAGCTTAGACATTTCAAATGATATGCTGTAGTGTTTTATGTTGGGTAAAGATAGACCCCCTCTTTTTTCGATTGCCACCTACCAATACTGGGATGGTCTACCACCATCCCAAAGGAAGTGTTTTATCATGTTATTGTATCTTAAAAGATATTTGTGGGCTTCCGGTGTGATGGTAGAGCAGTATGGACGCATAAGTACAGAGCTCCCGCAAGCCAAGTAGATAAACTCCGCTAAAACACGAATTAAAGCATGAGACAAAACAACTTCAGAAGATGAGCGGAGGGACAACAAAAGCAAAGAATAAAAAAACTACGGACACCCAAGGTGAAGACATAAAACACCGAGGACAAGCTAGCACCCGAAGCTAATATGGCCGCGTTTCAAAACGGACTGGATTGTATTAGCAAACAAATTCAATCCCTCCAAAACGAATTGAAATCAGACTTCATGACATTCAAAGAAGAAATTACTGGCCAAATGAGACACGAACTGTCTAAATTCAAAGAAGACATTGACCAGCAGTTTAAGAACATGACTACAGAACTTAAAGAACAAGAAGGGAAATTAGAAGCTGCGCTGACCCGCACGGAAGACGTGGAACCACAAGGTCAATCAAACCCTGACAGAACTAATGACAGAACAAAAATCGATGATGACCAAATTGGATGACTTGGAACTGCGATCCAGACGTAACAATTTGCGGATCTACGGGGTACAAGAGGGAGCTGAATCTAAGGCAGAATCGCTGGCCCAGTTTCTGGAAGTCTGGCTCAGGGAGGAGCTTAATATTAACATCAACCTCCAGATTCAACGTGCACACCGAGCGTTAACCCCAAAACCGGCAGCAGGTCTCCCCCCAAGGTCAGTCATTGTCAATTTCCAACAATTCACAACCAAAGAGATGGAACTTAAAAAGGCATGGGAAAAGAAAATAGTCACTCTGGACGGAAGCAGGGTTTATTTTGACCACGACTACTCGGCGAGAATGGTGCAAGAACGTAAAGCATAAGTGAATATCAAAAAGATATTAAAGAAAGAAGGCATCCGTTTCCAGACTCCTCTCAGCAAGATACGAGTCCACTGGCCAAATGGAGTGAAAACTTATGGCAACGCAGAGGAGGCTGCTAACGACCTGCAAGCGAGAGGATACAACGTGGAAAAAGGGATAAACAGCCGGGAGAGAGAGAGCACCGAGGGACGTCTGTCAACCGGTGCAGCGACATGGACACCGGTCCGGCCCACGTTTGCTGGGGTGGCTCGCAGGCGAGCTTGAAAGAGACTTCAAGAATTTTAGCATAACGATAACCATGCATGAGAGGCGTATATGGCGACGTATGACAACAAGATGGATTCACGGTGTGTCTGGTAGGATTACATGGAAACACAAAATTGGCTAGGGATGGACAGTACACAATAATGAGTATGAGTGTGACAATCTTTCGTGAGTCATATCTCATTACTGGAGGGGGGCCCTTTCAATATGAGAGACAAACCCCCCAAAAAACAACAGGTGGGGGAGGTGGCTGGTACCTCTTTTTTGAAGTCCTCTTATCTGTACATAGTTAAACTAAGTTGTAATTTGTTAATGAAAATGTTTTGTTTAAACAAGGGTTCAATGGGGTGCCTGTGGGGTCTCAAAAGACAGCCAGTAAATCACAAAAGGATAATGCTCAGTACACATGAAGAAATAAAGTGTATGTCCTTAAATGTTAATGGAATTTGTAACCCAGTTAAAAGAGCCAAGATTATGACTAAACTGAAAAAGGAGACAGATAATTTTCCTACAAGAAACTCATTTATCAAAAATACAACATTGAGGAAATTTGGGTTCAAAAACACCTTTTACAGCTCTCACACACACTCTAGGAAAAGAGGGATTGCAATTCTCATAACTAACTCCCTTAAGTTTCAATCTCAAAAAGAAATAAAGGATCAGGAAGGTAGATATGTTATAGTGAAGGGTGTGATTAATCAAACACTGGTCACATTGATGAATGTGTATGCCCCCCCTGAAAGTAATAAGGAATTCCATCCATCCATCCATCCATCCATCCATCTTCATCCGCTTTATCTGGGGCCGGGTCGCGGGGGCAGCAGCCTAAGCAAAGAGGCCCAGACCTCCCTCTCCCCAGCCACCTCCTCCAGCTTATCC
>NW_024583237.1:120204-130105 GCF_018398535.1 Haplochromis burtoni | reverse complement strand
CCTCATCGCTAATGAAATTGCACTAGCATCAAAACCATTTATTGAGGTTGAATTTCAAAAACGTATAATGAAGGCATCGGAGATAGTGTACTCTGAAAAGCGCCAGGCCTTTGTAAATATCAGCCTGACTAGAAACACAGTTGCCAACAGGATTTCTGATCTTTCAGAGGATTTGGACAGCCAGTTGAAGAAAAAAGTAAAGTTATTTATTGCGTTTTCAGTTGCAATTGATGAAGGCATGGACATTACAGATGTTCCGCAACTGGCAATTTTCATCCGCGGAGTTGATGACACATTGACCGTTACAGAGGAGTTCGTGGAGTTGGTGCCGATGACAGATACAACGACCGCAGCTGCTATTTTCACCACACTCGTCGGCGCACTGGACAGGGTTGGAGTGGAGTAGTCCCACGGTGTCAGCCTGGCTACAGCTGGTGCGCCCTCAATGATTGGGAAAAAAGCAGGCGCCGTGACCAAGTTCAGAGATAAAGCGCAATCTGCAAATGGAGTATTTGATTTTTGGGCTTTTCACTGTATTTTGCACGAGGAAGCTTTGTGTTGCAAGTCATTAAAAATGGATAATGTCATGAAGGTGGTCATCCAAATTGTTAATCCCATCTGTTCCAGAAGCCTCAATCACCGTCAGTTTGTCAGCCTTCTCAGAGAAAAAGACCACATCTATGGCCTGCAATACCACACCGAGGTAAAATGGATGAGCTGAGGTGCTATGCTGAGGCATTTCTTTGATTTACAAGAAAAAAATTGAACAGTTCATGGAAGAAAAGGGCAAACCAGTGTTAGAATTTCATTCCGCAGAATGGATGCAGAACTTGCATTTATGGTGGATGTTACAGAGCACCTGAATAACTTGAACAAACAGCTTCAAGGATGCAATAAAGTTGTCACGCAGTATTATGACAGCATACGTTCTTTCAAGTTGAAGCTGTCATTGTGGGAGACGCAGCTCACTGGTGGTGATCATAGCTGGACTGGCCATCGGGCATACTGGGCATTTGCCCGGTGGGCCGATGAGTTTTTTTTCTTTTTTTTTTCTCGTAACGGTATAAACACTGAAAGGTGGTGGATTGGCCAGATGCTGGGAGATGTGTAAAAATAACTCAATTGTTGTTTGGTGGTGGCTATTGCGGAGCTTCCACAGATTCAGTAATGTTAGCAAGTGGTGGAGGCCAGCAGGTGGATGATGGAAAGGTGAGGCAGGAAGAGCAGAGACTTGAGGTGGCCGTCGGTCCGAGTGTCAGGTGAACTGAACTTCAAGTGAGAACTTATGACCTGCAGTCTGTCTGGGTCAGATATAAACCAAGTTTAGGTGGAGTTTATTTTCGTTATGCTGACTTTTTACAGTCAGTTACAATAACTCTGCGTACTAGCTAGCATGACGGAGTTTATATACTACTGGGCGGGTGCTATGATGTTACTGATGTTTAACTTTATTTTATTTATAAGGTAAGTTATTAGAGTTTCCAACCGTCCCGTAAAAAACCGAATCGTCTCGTATTCAGAGAAAATATTCCGTGTTTCGTATTGACCTAAGGAGCACAGTTTGTCCCGGACTTCAGCTAGAATGGAAAAAGACACAAAGCTGGAGTTTTTCTGCGTCTTTACGCTGTCAGCTGTCTCTTCTTCTCTCATCCTCTCCCCCTCCCTCTCCTTTTGCTACCACAATCATGAAACTGATCAATGATCAGATGATCGGCTTTTCTGATGCAAGTCCTGTCTCTCTTGCTTGTTTATTGTCCACTTTGCACCAGAACAAGGAACCCAGCGGATGTCGCGCTAAACAACAGCAGCACGTTTAAACTTGATCAGCTGTTGTTAGAATTTATGTAATATTAATTTCTAGTATCAGCTGATGTTTTCTGGAGCCACAGCTGTAAAGCTGCTGGTCATGATATCGGTTTGGATATGTGGTGAGAGGGAAACATGAAGATGAAACCAGGAGATGTCCTTACTGAATCATCAGAGCTGAACAGGTGATGGAGAAACAGGTTTACCTTTTAGTTGAAAGGAATGAGTTGACTGTTTCTGAGAGACAAATAACACCAGGATCCTTTTTTAGGTAGCTGACAGCTGGTAACTGTGCAGGGGCGGGTCTAGCAAAATTTTGCCAGGGGGCCAGGTAGGGCATTAACAGGGAAAGTGGGGCACAAGGACTACTTTTCTTTTATTATTCTCAATTAAAATGTCTAGCTTTTACCAAAAATTATTTGAATCTTACAACAAACGTTTTCATCTGATGTAAAATGTATAGAAATCCTTTATTGTACATAGTAATATTTTTTCAGGGTCCCATTATACTGTATAATTAAGTTTTATTCTTTCTCACCTGTCTTTCTGTCTCCTTTCACTTTTTAAAGGTTGCCATGTTAAAAAAATATTTTTTCCTGCCATGCTGTTTATTGATGTGGTAAATGAATAATTTATGAAAATATATCTAAATCTGTCATTCATTATTTTTAATATTCAGTAATGATCATGTCTCACCTTTAGTCTTCTCTGTCTTGATTTCAGGTTTCCACCATATGTTGTAGATAGTTCAGGAGGTTAACTCGACCGAGCAGTCTTTGGGTTTCGGCTAAGTACTGTTTAGAATACCAGAATAGGGAGGATGGTGTAGGTTTAAGTTTATTAGATTGATACATATATACCAACAAGACAGTGTACATCACTGTCACAACAGCGTTTGTTTTCATTCAAAGGCTTTATGGTTTTTCCTATAAAAAAACCATAGGAATATTCCTATTCCTATAATACCTGGTGGGCTGGTCGCTAGTCAAAATGCCCGGGCCGTTTTTTTGTCCCAGTCCAGCCCTGGTGGTGATGCAGCTCACTTCCCCTGTTTGAAAAATGTGTGCATGACCCAAAGTGTGGTAGACATGAAGCAGTTCAAAGATAAAATAATGGGACTGTTACTGGAGTTTGAGCAATGATTTCAGATTTTTGGTGAACTGGAGAAAGACTTCAAGTTTTTTGCTCGCGTTCACCGTGAATCCCTCTGATCTGCCCATCAGGATCCAACTTGAAATAATAGTGTTACTTTTATATTGTTGGATTGTCATTTATGCTTAGAAATATATACTCATATATCCTTAGAGGTATACACTGTAAAAAAATTTGTAATATAAAAGTATTTTACTGTGTATTTTACAGTTTTGTACTGTTCTTCTAAAATATCATTAAATTTACATCAATAGACTGTGATTTTACATTTCAAATGTAAATTAACGTAAAATCACTGTATTGTAATAAAACATAATTTTCTTGTTTTTTTAAATGTATTTGTCTGTACATATGCATATTTAGATTGTTAAAATACATTCACAAATGTTTGTCCGTTATTTGAAAGATTGAACTGTTAAATTCAAATGTAATGCTATGGAAAAATATATAAAATGATTCTTATAATTTTTTTTTACATCAAATAATTATTATTATTATTGCCATTTAGGGCGATCGTGGCTCAAGAGTTGGCAGTTCGCCTTGTAATCAGAAGGTTCAAGCCCCGTTGTAGAACTGACAACGTTAGGCAAGACACTTCACCTACCACCTACTGGTGATGGCCAGAGGGGAATTATAAAGTGGAATTGTAAAGCACTTTGAGGGTCTCAAAAAGCACTATATGAATGCAATCCATTATTATTTAAACCAACTGTTAACTGTATATTTCTGTACATTTCAGTATTATTATTCATATTGCCGCATTCATGGACCTTTTTTATAGGTAATTTCATTGTTTAATCACATTAAAATGTTCCTAATTTAATGTTTAAAAGCATTTGAAAAAGGCAAAATCCCATGTAAAATTAGGGCAACAAACTGTATTGTCATTACTGAAAATAACTGTAATTTCATGTGAAAGTTATTTACTGTTATTTTATGGTATTATTTTGGCTCCCCAGCTGCCGGAATGTTACCGTTTTTTTAGGATTTTTTTTTTTACGGTGTATAATCGATTGCATATTGATAGGATGTGTAGGAGCCATTCTTGGGTTAATACCTTATGTGGTCGCTAGAGGTCACCTTTTTCTGTTTTGATCATGTAAAGGTATTTAAGGTAGACGCACGTACTCGGCGTCAGGTGTGTCATTAATTGTAAGAAGGCAAACAGTTTGTGACCGTTGCTCTGTTATGTTAAGTTGATACGGGAATAAAGACCAAAAAGGACAAGATAAGTACTGCTGGAGTTATTGGACTTTTTACTTAATTCATACATACCAGTGACATTGCGTCACCCTGGTTAATGACCACCTCAGTGGCTTCAAGCATAGGCTTAGCCTCTACAGGATGTCTGATCCTTAGCAGTTAGCAAAGACTCTGTGTGCCTCCCAGAGCACTCTGGCATGCACACACATCTAAGGTCATGAGAGAGGTTGTACCTTCTCTTACTGATTTATGGTATAGGAGGACACCTACTCTGTATCTGTTTAAGTATAAGACATCATATGTTAATGAACCTACGCATATTCATGTAATCTCAATAAAGAGCAGTGTGGTACTGTGTGGTTGTGTGTTCATTGTCCTCAAAATTTTAAAATAACTTGAATTAATAGCTATGTTGTGCTTTTGGACACACTGTCCTCGGGCTCCAACTTTATGTTTATATGTTTTATGTTGATGTGCTACTGTTTCTAATTGATTATATTTATATATTTAACCTATTCTTGACTCTGTGTTTTTTGCACTTGTTTGGGGATTTCATTATTTTTATCTACATTTCTGCCTGAGAAATGACACCCTGATATAGTTCTGTGATCTGTGAAACAGTTTTGCAAAACACTGAGGCACTGTGTGTTTGTGTGTTCTTTGTCCTCAGAGTTTTCAAATAACTTCCGGTGTTTTATGAATAATGTTATGCTTGTACTATTTTGAACATACTGTCCTGAGGCTCTAGCTTAATTTTTTATGTTGATCGCATTAAAACAAAAAAACAATGCTTGTACCAACATTATGGACTCAATTGCTCCTCTAAAATGTAGATGGCAAAAATTTAAAACTCAGCCTTGGCTAAATAAAGCCACTCGTGGCGTCAGACAGGAATGCAGGAAAGCAGAACGAAGAAAGATAAGCTCCACGGTCCTTTTGAACCACCTACATGTTCATTCTTTTTCTCCGAATTTAAAGCAGTCTCATTATCCCATCTTACTGATATAATAATGCACATGAAACCAACTATGTGCCCCTTGGGTGTGTTACCTACGCCATTTCTCAGAGATGTGCTGAAGACAGTCGGCCCCAACATCCTCGCTATTGTAAATGGCAGTGTTTCAAATGGAACTGTCCCTCATTCATTTAAACAAGCTGTTGTCCAGCCACTTCTAAAAAATCCTGGTTTGGACCCGTCAGTATTTGGCAATTCTAGACGAATCTCTAAGCTGCCATTTTTGTCTAAGGTTTTCGAGAAAGTTGTCCTCCACCAATTATATTCATTCTTAGACACACATAATATTCTGGATAAATATCAGTCTGTTTCAGAGCCTTCCACAGCACAGAGTCCGCTCTACTGAAGGTGTTCAATGATGTGCTTTTAGCTGCTGACTCTGGAAAAAGTACAGTTTTAATTCTTCGAGACCTGAGTGCAGTATTTGACACTGTCAACAACACAATCTTATTAAACTGTCTAAAGACGTGTCAGCATTCAAGGCTCTGCTTTAAAATGGTTTGCCTCCAAATAATTTTTTCCCCTCTGTTACAGATTTTTTTTTTTGAAGTGCCACTTTGTCCTCTGTTTTCTTTTTTTTGGGGGGGTTCATACACTGAATTGATACTATGTTTTTGGGTAATTGGCTCTAATGCAATTATTTTGTTGCTGAAATACAAAACAAAACAAAAAACTTTTCCTTAAAATAAAAATAAAAATGCAGAGTCCTAACTTCTATGTTAAAAAAAACCAAACACACACAAACATGGAGAGGAAGCTCAAAATAGCCACTGGTCTCAGAAAACGCATATCAGAACTGATAAGAACAAAGCAGAACAGACAATGCCAAAGGAGAGTACATAAACTGCTTCATGTTCAAGGGAACTACTGAGAGATTGAGGAATATGTTTGCATGTGAGTGGAGGGTTCAGAACAGATGAATCTAGAGGCAGGTGGGAGTTGCAGCTTTCTAAAATGACAGCAGAGTGCATGATGGGAACATAAAAAGCAGACTGACTGAAAAAAGAAAGACAGAAATCCAATCACAGGTCGCTCATGCTGGGAAAATGCAGATAAGAGGGGACCATCTCTAGTGGAAAGTTAATGAGACACTGTTTTTTAGACTAGAATGAGAGAGCTTCTGTAATAAAACTTTTAGGGGCACACCAACATTTTGAGATCCGTGACAGTTTGTCATGCAGGACGCATCTCCCGTCTAGAAGTAATGTGAAAGAGAAATAAAGAGTTAAATGGTCAACTGAGCAGTGTTTTGTCTTCCATCGGATGCCTCTGAGGAATTAAAAGAACTTGGTGAAGTGTCAATATTTACACAACATAAGTAGAATGAAAATGATTTGATTGTTATACTTATACACTCACCTCTTGCCAGTCTCCTCTGTCACTATAAAAAGGGAAGAGAGTCACTAATCCCATCAAAATCACCTGTCCACTTTGACATCCCAGCGCTGTCCCATAAGCTCAGCAGCAGCAGGCCAGAGACCACACCCCTGCCACATGGACATTAATTTGGCAATCTTTTGTGAAAGTGCTGCAGATTTTTTTTAAGGCATGCCACGTTTGTCCTCTATTTTTCTTTCTTTCTTTTTTTGTGTGGAAAATACAGTGTACACCATGTAGATACTATGTTTATGGGTAATAGCTCTTTGGCAATTATTCTGTTGCTGTAAGAAAAAAACCCCCAATATATCTAAAATATTTTTAGATACAAATAAAAATGAAAAGTCCTTATTTAGCAAATAAAATAAAACAAACACATGGACACTAAGGTCAGTCTCAAAAAACGCAGAACAGACAAAGCCAAGGGAGGCGTACATGGAAGGGAACTACTGAGAGAATGAGGAATATGTTTGCATGTGAGTGGAGTGTCAGGCGAATCTAGAGGCAGGTGGGAGTGGCAGCATCTGAAGTGTCAACAGAGTGCATGATGGGAACAAAAAGCAGACTGACTGATTAAAGAACAACAGAAAACCAAAATTATCACAGGTCTGTTTGCTTTGACATTACAACATCTAAACAGAGAAGTGTTTCACTCGCACTGCTAAAATCACACACTGACTTTTACGTTGTCGTCTCTCCTGTGTAGCAGACTGATCATTTGGTAAGAAAACCTTTATACAGTTTATTAATTTTGTGCATTGCAATGAAAAAAAAAAAGGCTTTATTTGATTTTTTTTAGTTTTTGTTTTGTAAGTGCTTTACAAAATGAGGCAAGTTCCTGTTTTTGTGTCTTATTTGTGTAATGATTCTTTTCTTCATGTTTTTCCAGGTGATGGGTTTTATGACAGACATCATGTTACTGAGTTTCCTCTTTATTCCAAGTGAGCCATCTCATTTCAGTCATTTACAGTCTGACAGATCAGAGCAGACAGATACTTTACAAAGTCAAGTATCTGAGGATGTCAAAAGAACAAGGGATAAAAAGCAAACCCACGACTCTTAAAGTCAGATTGTTCATCATGGATTTTCTCTTTATCTACATTTCTATATTTTCATGATATTCTGTTTTTCAGGCACTTTGGCTGCTTGTCCTCCTTCTGCACACCTGTTCATCACTGCAGCAGCAGAGATGGAGGCTCTGAGTGGATCTTGTTTACAAATCCCATGTAACTTTAGTGATGCTGGACCAGTAAAGTTTGACAGCACAAGACCTGTGTTTGCAGTGTGGATTAAAAATCATACTAATTTTAGACTTTATCCAGAAAACGTGATCTTCAACAGCAGTGTGACATTTAACATCTATCCAATGAATATTACAGGAAACCTGACACAGAGAAACTGCACCACTCTGTTTTCCAATTTAATCACAAATTATACAAACACATACTACTTCAGAATTATGAACTTGCCGTTCAGAGCAACAGCTGCTTGTGATCCTCTTCAAATAACAATTAAAGGTAAGAAAGTTTCCTCTAATTTCTATAAACAAAGTATAATCAGCTGCAGCTTTTATTCAAAACAACTAAAAAAGAAATTATGAACAAATGTAACAGAAATAAGCACATTTAAGTGTTTTGTGTTTAGCTGGAAACTCGGAAAATTAAGACGGCTCAGGACAATAATTAGTCTTCTAGGGTCTTTATTGTGAGCAATAAAATTGGGAATCAGTAAAAAAAAAAAACTGTAGTAAAGACAGAAAAAACAGAAAAAAAAAATAAAAGAGAAGAAATCCTGCATACAAAGAAAAAGTCACTGTTTAAAAGCATATTTATGATTTTTTGTTATGTTTAAATTGTCACGGCAGGGTGTGCCGGTGTGTAGATGAGGTAGATCCAAAAGCAGACACGGTGAAGACAGAACTAAGTTTCCAAAAATAAAGCGAGCCTTTATTGTGGCTGATGGCATGAGAACAACTCTAGAGACACACTGAAACTGGGAAAACTAAGGGGACTATGAACACTGTATAAACTAAAAGACAATGACACTCTGTGAAAAGATTATGAAATACTATGAATACAGAGTAACTAGGAATGCTATGAAACACGCTGAAACAATGGGGGGAAAACTGTAAAACCTGTGGCAAAGATAACAGACGACCTGACAAAAAACATTAAGAGACAAAGGACTTAAATATACACATAATGTGATTAGGGGGAGTGGAGACACATGAGGAAACAGCTGACTAGGATGAACATAATGATGCACGGGAAATGTAAACCAAAAACACAAAGACATGGAAACTGGACTTTCACAATAAACAGGAAAACATGACAAGACGCAGGCATGACACAAACTTGACAACATTAACCAGACAGGCAAGAAACATGACCAATAACACACAATAAACAACAAGGGGAGTTTTAACACAGAGAAAGATGACACAAAGAAATTAAGAAACAAAGGACTAATGGCAACCTAGAAATTGACTGAAACTAGAACACAAATTAATACAAAATGACACATTAACAACATACATACTGGGTCACATGACCTAGTACCGTGACATAAATAGTCTGGTTTCCATGGAAATTTCACAAGTTACTGTTCAACAAACTAACGTCTTGACACAAGTCTCTCTCTCTACATCCCTTCCCCAACCTTTCCTGCACTTACAGGGGACATAAAAGGAAGAATCCTGTCTGTTAGTGACAGGAACTAAAACGGCATTTGCATATTTGTCACTTCTGCATGTTTCAACTGAAATAATATTTTATGATAAGACAAAGACAATCTGACTGAATAAAAATTGCAGTTTTTGAATGATGATTTTATTTTTAAGGAAAAATGTTATCCAATCCCCTGTGTTAGTACTTAAATGTCTTGGCAGCAAGAACTGCAAGTGTTTTTGATAGCTGGTAATGAGTCATTCACAGTGCTATTGAAGAATTTTGGTTCCCTCTTCTTCGCTTAATAATTTTAATTCAGCTACATTTTCCAAGCATGAACAACTTGTTTAAAATCAAAGCATTACATTTAATTTTGGATTTCACGTGGTAAACGTCACCTTCAAGTTTTTTTTAATTTTAATTTTTTTGAGTCAAGGACCATAACACAACCACCACCATCTTTTACTCAGGTTATCTTTGTCTAATATTAAACTGAGTTTTAATCCGAAACCTTTAAGTGAGACAATCATCAGAATCAGAATCAGAATCAGAATACTTTATTGATCCCTGGGGGAAATTATTTTTTTTTGTTACAGTGCTCCATTTTAAACCAACATTAAGACAAGACAGACAATACACTAACTAAGAATAGTACAATATATACATATATATACATACATAC
>NW_024583237.1:118378-120184 GCF_018398535.1 Haplochromis burtoni | reverse complement strand
ACAGATGGAGGAGTTTATTACTGTGTGGCCACTAATGATCTGGGTAATCAGACATCAGCAGAGATTAACATGACTGTTAAAGGCCCATTGCCTAAAGAGGAAAGTATGTGCTCCCATCATTTTTTAAAAACTTTTTTGTATCTATTATATCTTTCATTTAAAAAAAACTACTTCAAGCAGTAACGAAGCCCAGCCTGAATCAATATGTCAACATAAAATCATTTTTTGTTTTTGTTACTTCATGATTTCTGTAGATTGTGCTTCAACAGACAAACTGTGGCAACATATTGGCGTAATTATTGGGATCATTTTACTCTTAATCTTACTCTGCTTGATAATCTTTGTTTGGTAAGTATCACACATGAAAGTAGAAAACACATACTGTTAGTGTCAAAAATATTTTAGCTGCAAATTAAAATATCTGTTTTCCAATAGATTAACTTTATTCACAATTATATTTAGTAAAGTTAATTTAACAGCCTCTTGTGTCTTCCAGCTGGTTAAAATCAAAGCATCAAAGACAACAACAGACTCAGGTAAGCGAATTAAAACAAAACAAAACAAAAATCTATCTGCAGGATAACTGACTGTTCTAGTGATTATTTACAGTAGCATCTTTGTCAGAGCAGTCTGATCATTTAATGTAACAAAAAAATAACAGAGTCAGCTTAAGGAGTATTCTATTATTTTAATTCCATAGATTCAAATAAATGAAAAGCAGGTTGTTGAAGAACCAGGAAGTAAAACAGAGGAAGTTGAAGAAAACATCCATTATAGTGAGATTAACATTTCCAAGCATCAAGCATCCTCTGACTCAGTGCAGGACAGAAGACAGGAGCAGGATACAGAGTACGCACAGGTGCAAATCAGCAAGCCAGAAAACAACTTAACACAGAGTCCTCATGTCCAGGAGGAACTCTACAGTGAGGTGAAGAAAATTTAAAATGTTGTAAAATGACATTACTTCAGCATCGACATACACACATGGAGCCTTTCTGTGGGTCATTTTCACAGTTCAGTGATGACAAAGAAACAACACCCTGCAACTTTTCATGTTCTGTTTTCATTTTCTTGTGTTCATGAAAAATCTGAATAAGGAGAAGTTTCAGCACTTCAATAAGGAACTGGTTTCACATGTCAGTTCTGTAAAACTGAAAATCAAAACCTACACATGCTGCAGTTGAGTTTTTTTCTGCACTCTGCACTCAACACTTGTGTCAAGCTCACGTTTCCCAGTCTATGCCTCTCTTTTATTTTGACATTCTTGTGTTCCATGTCCAGTGTGTTTCGTTTTGCTTCCCTTGTGTCATCGTGTTTATTTGTATTGGCTGTTTCCACTTCCCCCATTATCCCTCTGTGTATTTCAATCTTCTGTCTCCCTTTGTTTATCTGTTTTTATTTGTGTCATGTCACTGGAATTCTCAAGTCTCATCATGTTCATGTTTCTCAAGTCTAGTCCTAGTTCACCCAGTATAGGTAATAGTTTAGTTTTCAGCTTTGTGCGCCTTTGCCATTTGCTTTTGTATTTTTTCACCAGCCGGCTCGCTTTTTGTTAAAGAGAGGACAGCTGATGTCATTATGCATCGGACTGTCAGGGTTCATATGCCTTTTTCAGGATCAAATTCAAGCACGTTCAGCACTTTCAACGTCCCTTTTCAAGCTTTTCCAGCCCCCCCCCTATTAAAATGCATGTTTCAATTTGCATCACCTCAGTAAGACCATTTAAACAAATCATCCTAGGTGAACTTTGTTCCTTTGTTCCCCTTTTGTTAAAAATGCACCACACAAAAATACTGCAAAAGGAAA
>NW_024583237.1:76335-86484 GCF_018398535.1 Haplochromis burtoni | reverse complement strand
AAGAGTCAGCACAGGTGAATGTAGAAGCAGGCAGGTAGGAGTGGCAGTTTCTGAAGTGACAGGAGTGTGCCTGATGGGAACATAAAAAGACTGACGGAATAAAGAAAGACAGAAAACTAAAAGCGTCACAGGCCTGTTTGCTTTGACATTACAACATCTAAACAGAGAAGTGTTTCACTTGCTCTGTTTCTGCTGAAACCACTTTTACTTTGTCGTCTCTCGTCTGTAGCAGTCTGATCATTTGGTAAGACATTCGTTTTTACATTTTACTAACTGTGTTTATTACAAAAAACCCAAACACCTTATAAAGGATCATTTCTAGTTTGATATTTTATTTGTGTAATCATGTATTTTCTTTATACAGGTGATGAGTTTTCTGACAGTCCAGTCTGTGAACATCATGACAGGCATCATGTTACTGAGTCTCCTCTTTATTCCAAGTGAGCCGTCTCATTACAGTCATTTACAGTCTGACAGATCAGTGCAGATAGAGAAACTTTACAAAGTTACACATTTTATATTTGTAAGTTAAGTGAAACATTTTGTACCGAAGGTGTAGAAAGAACAGGAGAAAAAAGCAAACCCATGACACTTAAAGTCAGATTTGTAAATATGAATTTCTCTTCATTTAGATTTGCACATTTTAATTTTGCTCTCTGGATTCCCAGACTCTTTGGCTGCTTGTCCTGATCCTACAAACCTGTTCATCACTGCACCAACAGAGATGGAAGCTCTGAGTGGATCTTGTTTACAAATCCCATGTAACTTTAGTGATGCTGGACCAGTAAAGTTTGACAGCACACAACCTGTCTTTGGAGTGTGGATTAAAAGTCATTTTAAACTTTATCCAGAAAACGTGATCTTCAACAGCAGTGGGACAGTTAACATCTATCCAATGAACATTACAGGAAACCTGAAGGAGAAAAGCTGCACCACTCTGTTTTCCAATTTAATCACAAATTATACAAACACATACTACTTCAGAATTATGAACTGGCCGTTCAGATCAACAGCTTTTTGTGAACCTGTTCAAATAACAATTAAAGGTAAGAGACTTTTGATATTAGTATTAACCAATGAAAAGTCTAATTGTATTATTAACAGGTCAGATGTTACATAAATATGCCTATTCAAATATTTTCTCTCTCTATTTTCTATTTTTAAACAATACCATTATGTTAATGTTTGGAGAAACAGTTTTGTTCTTCTTTGGCTCTTTGAGAGTTAAAAAAGTATATGCTGAGTCCTTTCAGTTTCATGATTTTTGAATGGAAAATTATTATTATTATTATTTTATTCTGTCTTTCCTGTATTATCAGTGTACAAACTGTGTTTCATGTTAAACCACAGATTCTCCTTGGAGGCCCGATATTACAATCCCAGGTGATCTGAAGGAGAAGGAGTCTGTCACTATAACCTGCTCAGCTCTCACTCCCTGTCCACACTCCCCTCCTCAACTCACCTGGAATCTCCAACAAGACTCTCACAACAAAATAGAGGAAAACACAGATGGAAGCTTTACAACTAAAATCCAGCAGACCATCACTCTGTCAGACACACATGATGGAAAGAAGATCAGCTGCTCTGCCAGATATCCTGTGAACCAAGGAAAAGACACCAAGACAGCAGAGACAGAAGAGACTCTCAGTGTTTCATGTAAGACAATCAAAGGTTGTTTTTTAAAATCCTGCCAACTAATCATAATTTATGAGATATCATTTTCTTCTTTTTCTCAGATGCTCCTAAAGACACCTCAACATCCATCAGTCCATCAGGTTTGGTGTCAGCAGGCAGCTGGGTGAAGCTGACCTGCTCCAGCAGAGCCAAACCTCCAGTCAGCAGCTTCACCTGGTTCAAGAAGAGCAGAGATGGAGCTGTGAAAGTATCTGAAGGAGAGATTTACAGCTTCAGTGTAACAGATGGAGGAGTTTATTACTGTGTGGCCACTAATGATCTGGGTAATCAGACATCAGCAGAGATTCGTGTGTCTGTTACAGGTAAAGGCTGAAGCTACTGATGTGTTGTATTCACATATTTTCCTTTTTCTTGTCCACGAAAACAAACATTAATGGTAAATGGCCTGTATTTGTGTAGCGCTTTACTAGTCCCTAAGGACCCCAAAGCGCTTTACACATCCAGTCATCCACCCATTCAAACACTGGTGGTGGCAAGCTACATTGCAGCCACAGCCACCCTGGGGCGCACTGACATAGGCGAGGCTGCCAAACACTGGCACCACCAGGCCCTCTGACCACCACCATATATAACTTCAAGTGGTAATCAAATGCATTTTGCATCAATATTTCAACGTTAAACTGTAAATTGATGTCAGAAAGTAATTGTCTTACATAAAGTGCTAAAAAAAGAGACAAGAAAAATACAGACATTTTCTAAACATATTTTAATGTTTTTTTATAATTTATTATATTACATTTATATTCATAAGGACGGTAAAAAGCCTATAAAAACATTAACTTTATCCTAAATTAGCTGAAAAAACACAGCACAGCCACTTTCATCATGAAAGGAAGAAATGCACAAATTAAAAAAAATGGTCACAAAATAACAGAAGGTGATAATATTAAGTTTTCTAGTAACACTATTCTACAATAAGCTGAAGAATTAAGACTCAAGACTAATATGTCTCAAACTGACGACTGGGGTTAGCTCCAAGTTAGATTTATCTGAGTGAAAAGAAAACAGGACAAAGTCACATAGAAAGCATCATAGTTGTGTCCCCTCAGGGGGCTGTGTTTAATGTGAAATGTTCAATTTTCTTTTATTTCATCTTTTTGTTTCTCTAAAATCTCGTTGCCTTGCAGATGAACAGTCAGGAAAACTGTTCGGTGTCTGCATTGTAGTGAAGACTGTGGGAATCATACTGCTTGTGAGCACACTGGTCTTATTTGAGTGGTGAGTCAGCTGCTTCTATGATAGTCATTTATAACTATTTACAGGCTACAGGGTTAATTTCATTTCTATTTTGAGTGGATTAAGTCGATTTTTATTATTCATAACTACAGAAATGAACCAAAAACTAGTTTCATTTCAATTTGTTTTTTTCTTCAGCTGGTTTAGATCAAGACAGTTCAACAAACCAGAGACAGAAACCATCTACATGAATCAAGCTGCATCATAGTCCAAACTAGTGCAACAGGAGGACAAAAATCTTGGACATCAGTCATGTGAACATCTGCATGCTGACTGAAACATCTGTATAGAATTCAAAGTAATGTTAATATTTGTGAAACCTACTGTTTACATTAACTAACATCATAGCGTGGTGTTGCTGCACAACAATGACTCTGTACTTATTGTGGAGTTACTGTGTATATGATATGATATGATATGATGAATGATAAAGTGTCTGTTTGTGGCTGATTTACTTCACTGGTGAAGAACTAATAAAACAAACAAAGTTTCTATCAGCTTTTACAACAACATTTCTTAATCATGTGGTCAGTGATTCTGTGTACTGATTCTTTGTGTGCGTTCATTTTTTAAGATATTATTTGTTCCATAATTACATGCATGTGCCCATTCAGTGGTTTGTTGTGTCAGATTGGTGGTTCTTAATAAATGTACTTTATAACTGATACAGTTTCTGTTGAATCAACTGTCATAAATGATTGTGTTCCTATAAAATATAAAAACTTTATTTACACAAATGAGGAACAGGTTAAGGTCAATGTATTTATAAACTTATTTAATATTTTGATTGATTTAAGTGATGAGTTTTGTGACAGACAATCTGCGAATTTCCTAACAAATATGTTACTCATTCTCCTCTTTATTCCAAGTTGGCATTTCAGTCATTTACAGTATGAAAGTTCAGTGCAGATAGAGATTCTTTACAAAGACACATTTACACTGAATCTGTTGACTGGAGAAAGGAAAAGAAAATAACACTTGTTTGTTGAAACAGATTTATTGAAACATTCATCGTAGATTCTCTTAATGTAAATTTGAACAATGCGAAATACAGGGCTACTAAACACTTTATTGTCATTTAAAGCTATTGCTTATTATTTTCACATGGGTCGGTGGGGGGGGCATTTTTGTGTGCTTTAGAGACAGACTCC
This sequence comes from Haplochromis burtoni, assembly GCF_018398535.1. Classification (NCBI taxonomy): domain Eukaryota; kingdom Metazoa; phylum Chordata; class Actinopteri; order Cichliformes; family Cichlidae; genus Haplochromis; species Haplochromis burtoni. Next base: position 82,402 of record NW_024583237.1, on the reverse strand, counting down.
AAAAACCCAGTTTCAAAACTGTTTTACATATCAATGATAAGTAGCCACTCTTTTATTGAGGCCAGAACTCTGACCAATAAAAAAAAGACATTTTGTCAAGTTATTTGTGTTGGATGCTAGCTACCTGCTAAGTTTAGATAATGTGTTTGTTATGTCCTGGGTGGCCGGTGTGTTTGAGGAGCGGACCCAAAAGCAGAAAAGAAGAGGGAGAGTAATGAAGTTTAATAAAAAGCGAGCCTTTAATTCTGGCTGTTAAAAAAATGTAGAAACAAAAAAAGGCAATGGCGACAAATAAACTATAACCTGAACTAGTGAAGCTGCAGCTTCTACTACTGTCCAGCCACGCTCGGGTGAATGTTCCGTATATTTAAAACCAGGGAAGGAATTCCTCTTCTTAAATAGAGACCACGCAAGCCAGAAATCCATGGGGGAACCTCCTATCTCGGCCCTGTCTCTGCCTGAAGGGCGTGTTGCAGCACAGCCCAGCTGCACTCCAAAATTTAAGCTTGATTACTGTAAACGGAGCCTCCCTCGTAGTACCGCCTTGAAACAGACAGACATTGGCCAGCTACGTAGTCGGCATGGCCGCTGCGACCCTCCCCTGACAAAGCTGCACTGGGTGCACAAAAGTGGGGAAAGCGATTCTCACATACCTATGCAAGCATAGGTGCACCTCTGCCCTGCTGTCGATTACATGCGTCATCTCCCACTGTCACCCCTCTTGCAGGAATGGACTGGGTTGCTGTGTTACGGTGGCCGGTCCGCCTGCGAATGACCCGTCGCACCCCAAGATCAGGCAACAGGTCCGCCCACAGTTCAACAGGTGCCTGTTATTGTCCGCCCAGTCCACAGTGGATTAACATCACTGAAACACTGAAACACTGAAACATGGAATATAAATATCAGGGTAAAACCATGCAAACAAAATCAGTACTGTACGCACCAATACACACTAAGATCAAGACAATACAAACCATAAAAAACCACAAATTTCCACTGTGAGACACCTGAACCTGAGAAAAACCGAGACTTGAGACAACATGAATTCCAGGAATATGAGGCAAGAGACGCAGACGATATTCTAAAAGCCTTGAAATAAATATGGTCTAGTACACCCCATGCCCCCCTTTAGATTCACCCCTGCCTGCTCCAGGTATGACTGTGATTTGGGACGGATGCTGTCAGCCATCAGCAAGCTACCAATTTAAACATTGTAGCAGATAAGTGTAAATGATATGATACGACCCTGACCTCCGGCGCCGGCTAAGCAGCTCCCTTGCGCCCCCCGACCTCTCCTGCTTGGCTGCTTTCCTCCAGGGAGCAGGAACGGGTGCAGGCACCTGCTGAGCACCAGTCGCTCCCACCTGCAAGGTGGGTACTGGTGCAGAGGTAGACTTTGCCCTGGCTGGCCTCACACACTGGACCGGCACAGGGGCGGATCTAGAGAGGTGGCATGGGGTGGCGTGCGCCACCCTGAAATGATCTCTTGCCACTCCTAGTGCCACTCTAGTTTTGCATTTGAAAGTGTTGTTTATTAAGATAAGATAGCATTAACACTTTGAAAGAGGAATGAAGGTGAGTGTTATTAACACTCTGTGTGCCGCGTCTCCAAATCACATGACTGACATGCAATTAAGCTGACATAGCAACAAGCTGGAACCACGCTGAGTCTCTATTTCAGCTTGTGTTGAAAGTTCAGACTTCAAAGTAAACTACAGTTAATAATAAGATTAACAGTTCATCTTCATATTTTAATGTAACATCTGTAGCTTTACTGCAGAGTTTTCAGTTTGAAGAGCTCTGGATGGAGCAGTTACAAAGTTTGCTTTTCTTCACATTTGTTGATCAAATGGTTTGATGAAGGACTCTCACTAGCTTTGTCCAAGTAAAAGGTTTAACAGTACTTTCATAAACAGCACTGTGTTTTCTTTCGTACACTTAAAAAATGTTTTCTTTCAATTAACACGAGCTGGCTGTGTTGGCCGACAGACTTCAGGTCCACATTAAATGATTACAACATCATCACTGCTGCTGTTTTGTTATCAGTCCTTTTGTTTAAAAAGTGGGGTCTGCATGAGCTTAATATTGCCATACTTTTAATTGACACGTGTGCTTCTTGAAACGTTTCTGTTGCAGGTCTGTGCCAGTGAAACTTTACATTTACTTGGTGACAACTGAGCTACAGAGCTACAGATTAAACAGGCCAGGCAACAGTAACTTGACTTCCATTACGTATCGGGAAGAATTCCGTGGACTCATTGTCAGACTCTACACTGGTGCAGCGGGTGATCGGTTTCTCCTGGTGCACGAGAATGCCATGTGGCAAAGATATGTAGGCAATTACTTGCCCCCACGCTTACCTGATCTAAATCCAAGGGAAGACCTCTGCGACATTATGTATCAGTCCATCTGACATAACCAGACTATGTAGGAGCTCAGTAATGACCTGGTCCAGATCTGGGATCCAGGACACCATCCACTGTCTCATTAAGACCATACCCCAAATTGCCAGGCATGAGAACAAGCATACGGATGATATACAAACTACTGAGTACCATTTTGAGTGGCTGCAATGAAGTTTGAGCAAAAATATCCTGCTGCATCATTTTTTCTATTTTGATTTGTGGGGCTTCTTTGAATTAATCCCTGTGTAGGCTGGAAATGTTAACTTCCATCAAACAATGTGGCTTCCTTTGTCTCTAACACAGTACTTGGCCGATATTAGAGGTGAGTGGATCGATCCAAATATCAATATTATCGATACCAACACTAGTATTGGTATTGGATTGATACTAGCACCACTGGATCGATACTTTGCTTCTATCCTTCAAGGTCAGTATGTAGCCTGCTGAACTGTGTTAATTATTTCTTTGCAAAAAATAAACCTCAAGCATGCACTATGAAAAATGCGGAACCTTTTTGTGTGCTATAGAGACAGAAAAAAACCCAGTTTCAAAACACATTAAAACCTGAAAGGTGTGTTTTGTTGTGTTAGCTAATTATTGTAGAAAATAACAATTGTGATATGGTGGTGATTAAACTGTGTTCAGAATTTGCAAATTGAGAATTCATCTCCTAATTAATGGCACACTACTCTCCCTCAATTAGCTGCCTAAATACTGGCCCTGTATTTACTTGGTATTGGATCAAAATTTACCAAAATTTGGAGTGTGGCACAGCACTGCTGTGAATGAGGGAAAGTGTGAATGTTGATTTTTTTTTTAAATGTCCAGGCAAGTATATACATTTTAAATAACAAGATATAATGATACCAATTAACAGAAAGCTTCAGGTTCTTTATATCTATATTATAATTCTTCATAATTAAACAATAAGAACAAGTAGTCTGATGTCCTCTAATAATTATGGAGCTATAATTTAAAATACAGTAATAACACATTAAATGTATGTACAAAATATCAGAATCAGATCACTATCGTTGATACCACCTTGAATTTTGCTTTGTATTGCACATAACTAACCCATATCAGTTTGATATTTCCCCCCATTAAACTCTGATATGTTTTCAATCTTCCTTTAATGTTTTTGAGCGGTGTATAAAACGCTGTGAAAAAGGGTTTCCCTCCTTCCTCATATCCAATTTTTTGTATGTTTGTCGCACTTAAATGTTTCAGATCACTAAACAAATGTAAATATTAGACAGAGATAACACAAGTAAACACAAAATGCAGTTTCTAAATGAAGGTGTTTATTATTAAGGGGAAAAAAGAATTTCAAACCTACCTGTGTGAAAATCTTCCTAAATATATTAGCTGGTTGGGCCACCCTTAGCAGCGACAACTGCAATCAAGCATTTGTGCTAACTAGCAATGTCTTTTTAGCAGTTGTCTTTTATGAAGCTTTGGAGGAATTTTGGCCCACTCATCTTTGCAGAATTGTTCCAATTCAGTCACATTGGAGGGTTTTTGAGCATGAACTGTCTGTTTAAGGTCATGCCACACCATCTCAGCGTCATTGAGTTTAGTCTTAGACAAGGCCTTAAAAAGCTCTTTATTTTGTTTCTTTTAAGACATTCAGAGGCAGACTTGATGGTTTATTTTTGATAATTGCCCTGCTGCAAAACCTGTGTGCTTCAGCTTGAGGTCACGAACAGATGACCAGACTTTGTACTACAGAAGAGCAGAGATGGAGCTGTGAATCTGAAGTATCTGAAGATTTAACAGGGGTCTAACCCTATATACGAAATTGTGAGAGAAACTTTTTCCTGCACTTCTGTAATTTTTAGGTTTTTAGTTTTATTTATGAAGTAAATGTCTTTATTAATACAAAGCATCACACACCCCTGGCATTTTATATTGCCTCCACATATTTCCAGTTGTCTCTATTTGGGAGTGATCCTTTCTCTAAAGAAAACAAACCCTGCTCCTGCTGCAGGTATTACTATGTTAATGTTAGTTAGAAAAACTGCTTTAAATCCTGTTTGGACATTAGACTTTAATGTTGTTTAGACTTTAATAAAGATGTAACTGGTTAGTATATGATGTATCTGATGACTGATGTGGTATGAAATTTACACTTCAGTGGTTTTCTTCTCTTCAGAGAGCTCTGAGTTTGATTCGTGTGTTCATATATGTGCATAAAAGGCTGACTAAATCACTAGAGATCATATTTAGATGACATCATGTGTGGAAGAAAGGAAATTGCAAAGGTTTGTCACAGAGATTTGTGTGCCTGTACTCACACAGGTGGCAGAAACTTTGACTGATAACAAACTTCCCCAATGTGTTTAAATGTTTCTGCTTTTATTTAATCAGTCATTTATTGGTTGATAAACAGATTTACATGTCAGCCAAAAGCTGCCATATAAATGGGTTTCTCCATTAATCTGGAGTGTTTTTTTCTATGACCCAAGAGGAGAGAAGGATATGTAAACACGAGTGAAGGCTACGAAGAACTCTACACTGAGGTGAAGAAAATACGAGAACTGTAGTGAAGTAGCATTACATTAACAAGAAATATGAAACCTATAAATGTGTCTCTTTTACAGTTTAGTGAAATTACACAAACAACATCCTGCCACTTTTTAAGTTCAGTTTTTGTCTTAACTTCACCTGTAATAACTGTTTTCAGGTGATTTCTTGTGGTTATAACAAGAAGCAGAAGTTGAAGGAGGAACTCTTTTTTTTTCACAAAAACAGAAATAGTTCTGCAAAATGTAATCTCCACATACTTCAGCTTTTTAAATTTGAGTCTTTATGTTCCTGCCAACAAGTTTTTTTTTTTTATCTTCTTATGGGATTTGTTATTCATATGGGAGCTTGAAATCTTGAAATAAATGTCCAGCTACCATTGGGTGAAACTCTGTAGGCTATGGATGTATACAAAAAGTGTGACATGTTGTTAAAAGTGATCAGAATGTTCAGTAAGACAAGAAAAGCACTGTGTAAATCCAGCCAGCAAACTGAGAAGAAACATATCAAAAAGGGGGTTTGGGGGCTCAAATGATTAAATTGGAACCTGAGCTATTATTTCAATGAGTGTGGGAAACACATATGAAAAATTTCCCACCACTGCTTTGAATGTGCAGACTATAGTAGTTTGAAATAAGCAGTGCTTGTCTGGGGTAACACAGGCCGTGATACTGTGTGATAACACGTTTGGCTCCAAAAACAATTATTATAAAAATAAATTTATGTTACAGAATGATTGTGAGCCAACAGCATGTCTCAGGAGTGAGATATAAGATTTTAAAAGTCTTTATTTAAGGGAAAAATGCAAGGTCAAAAAGTCAAAGCAGCCAATAGTCACAAATAATGAAGATCAGATTGTAGGACAGAAAAAAGTGATCGGATAAAACAAAGTAAGAAGACAACTGAAATGAGCGACTCTGAGTACAAGGGACATAATGAAGGAATGAGGAACAGGTTAGTGTGTGAGTGAAGGGTCAGCACAGGTGAATGTGGAGGCAGGCAGGTGGGAGTGGCAGTGTCTGAAGTGACAGGAGTGTGCCTGATGGGAACATAAAAAGCAGATTGACTGAATAAAGAAAAACAGAAAACTAACAGTTTGCTTTGACATTACAACATCTAAACAGAGAAGTGTTTCA
>NW_024583237.1:71400-76075 GCF_018398535.1 Haplochromis burtoni | reverse complement strand
AGTCTGACAGATCAGTGCAGATAGAGAAACTTTACAAAGTCACACATTTTATATTTGTAAGTTAAGTGAAACATTTTGTACCGAAGGTGTAGAAAGAACAGGAGAAAAAAGCAAACCCATGACACTTAAAGTCAGTTTTGTAAATATGAATTTTCTCTTCATTTAGATTTTCAACTTTTATTTTTTGCTCTCTGGATTCCCAGACTCTTTGGCTGCTTGTCCTCCAACAACTTACCTGTTCATCACTGCACCAACAGAGATGGAAGCTCTGAGTGGATCTTGTTTACAAATCCCATGTAACTTTAGTGAAACTGGACCAGTAAAGGTTGACAGCACAAGACCTGTGTTTGGAGCGTGGATTAAAAATAATTCTGATATTTTTGCACATCCAAACAATGAGATCTTAAACAGCAGTGGGACAGTTAACATATATCCAATGAATATTACAGGAAACCTGAAGGAGAAAAACTGCACCACTCTGTTTTCCAATTTAACCACAAATTATACAAACACATACTACTTCAGAATTATGAACTGGCCGTTCCGAGCAACAGCTTCTTGTGATCCTCTTAAAATAACAATTAAAGGTAAGAGAGTTTCATTTCATTCTTATTAAGAATATAAAGTCCAATCATTAGCAGTTTAAACATCAAAAAGCATTATGGTCAAATAAAGAGGCTGATATCACTCTGTTTATTTGACCACAACTGTAAAGTGAACTGGAATGCAGAATATTATAATACCGTAATATTATAATAATATTATATTTTGTATTCTTTATTGTGAACAGTAAAATTGGGATTCAGTCAAAAATAAGTTTAAAAAGTATTTAACAGTGCTCTGCAGTAAACATAGGTTTTAAAAATATGTCCTGCACACTGTCAACAGATATATTTACCACATATTACTCAAACCTCCAAGGTCAATACCAGCTTGTTCAGAAGACTTTAATCAGCTTGTGCAAAGCCCTTAAAAATGAACACAACTTCAGCAAAACTGCAAGAAAAAAAGCAGCTTTCTTAAGATAATAATGAGTGGTTGCAACTGGATGAATGCAGTCATTCTGCACTGTGAAAAAGGAAAACTCTGGTATTCCCATACAGGTTTTTTCCATGCAAAATGGTGTTGGCATTTAAAATTAAATGGCTTTATTTTAGATCTTTGGTGATAATGGGACTATTCTGACCCTGAGAGCAACAGCTATGTATAGAATGTGAAGACAACAAAATTAAATAGTTAGAGCTCTGATAGAAGTATTATAATAAATACTTATCTGAAGAGTCAGGTAACACTACAGGTAGTAGGGATGGGTATCGTTTAGGTTTTATCCGATACCGGTGCCAAATCGGTACTTTTGAAACGGTGCCGGTGCTTAAACGGTGCTCAAACCGGTGCTTAAAGAATGGAGAACACAAACTTTGTCCAAAAACCTCTCATGTTCAGCTGTTTGGTTTTTTTGTAAAAAGATAACAATGTTAGCCTTTTCTGCAGCTATGGGGCATATATGGTATCACTCTTGGCTGGAAGCAGTGCTTAAACAATGGAAAAAACACAAACTTTGTCCAAAAACCTCTCATGTTTAACTGTTTCCACTTTTTCTTTGGTCATTTTAGCCTTTTTGGCCAGGGTGAAGGGAGTATCTGCCATCAAACAAGAAGACAGCCGCATGTAGCTATGATGATGTTTGCTAGTTCACCTTACATGCATTAATGTAATAACGTGGTTAGCCTACTCAACGTAAATTACACACGAACAACATTAAGCTACTCACGCAGAGAAGAACGGCTGCTGCTGCATCAATATCCTCATCATTTCTGCTACACTGGCAGGGCTAGGGGCCAGGACTCTATTCTTCGGGTTTTTGGGGGATGTTGCTCCGGGTCCGATAACTGGCAACCCACCCAACGTGCACAGTGTGAGGTCTCGCAGCAAGCTATCAAATACGGCGCATTTCTCGGCTTTTAAAAAAAACGCTATGCGTCGCCAGGTGTTTCATCGGATTCGAGGTGTTACCTCCTTTGACAGTATCACAGTATCAGCTTAAAGCACTTGTTGCAGGCTGCTGAGTTTGCATATTTTGCTGTGAAGTACAGCCAGACTTTTGACCGCTTCGCCTTGGACATTTTTAATCTGTAGCTCTGCTCTAACTGAACGTACGTACCTGGCCCCGCCTACTATCCTGGGAAACGTAAAATGATTGGCTAGAAGTGTATCACAGCTCAGGAAAAAAAAGCACCGAAATAAAGCACCGAAATGTGCGCTGCTTTTCGGTCTGGTTACTACCGTTTATGTCAGAACCGGTGCCATCATGGCACCGGACACCGGTACCCATCCCTATAATATTGTAGCATCTATAATGGTCTTACGAGTCTGTTGTTGAGTTTGATTGCTTTGACTTCAACCACCTGGAAGACACAAGACAGTTTAAACAATATCTCTGTTGTATTTAAATATATGTTGAACAAAGTTAAGCTTGAGGAAAGAAATTTTTATATGGTATAAAATTATCTGTGAAGTACTAATGTGTTTTTCGCTTTGATGATTATACTTACAACAAAGAGATCAACAGAGAAGATTATAGAGTAAGACAATGATCCAATGATTCACTCCAGTGGTACACAGTGGATGAATCATGACCTACAAAGAAGTAAAACAAAGTAAAGTTATTTATTTGACAAGTTATCCGGTAGTTTTATGAAACTGGATAAAAAAAAAGACATGGAGATACGTAACACATTAGAGTAGCCTTTACCTCCAACAGTCACATGTAATCTCTGCTGATGTCTGATTACCCAGATCATTAGTGGCCACACAGTAATAAACTCCTCCATCTGTTACATTGAAGCTGTAAATCTCTCCTTCAGATACTTTCACAGCTCCATCTCTGCTCTTCTTGAACCAGGTGAAGCTGCTGACTGGAGGTTTGGCTCTGCTGGAGCAGGTCAGTTCACCCAGCTGCCTGCTGACACCAAACCTGATGGACTGATGGATGCTGAGGTGTCTTTAGGAGCATCTGGAGAAATAAAGATGAAGCAAACATCATTATTCATGAAGATTCAACAACAAACTCTGATTGTCTTACATGAAACACTGAGAGTCTCTTCTGTCTCTGCTGTCTTGGTGTCGTTTTCCTTGGTTCACAGGATATCTGGCAGAGCAGCTGATCTTCTTTCCATCATGTGTGTCTGACAGAGTGATGATTCTGCTGGATTTTAGTTGTAAAGCTTCCATCTGTGTTTTCCTCTATTTTGTTGTGAGAGTCTTGTTGGAGATTCCAGGTGAGTTGAGGAGGGGAGTGTGGACAGGGAGTGAGAGCTGAGCAGGTTATAGTGACAGACTCCTTCTCCTTCAGATCACCTGGGATTGTAATATTGGGCCTCCAAGGAGAATCTGTGGTTTCACATTAAACACAGTTTGTACACTGATAATACAGTCAAGCAAAGGATAGAAAAACGTAACAACATTGAATAAAAACAATACAAGATGTGACAATTACTGAGTACTCCCAGACTACTCCTCAAACAGCAGCACATTATTCCATGATTTAAAGACCCAGCTGAGAAACAAAGTCATTGACATATTATAGGCTGAAAGGATTACAAAAGCATTTCTAAGGCTTTGTGATGCCGCATGAACCACAGTGAGAACCATTATCCACAAAATGGAGAAAATCTGGAACAGTGGTGAAGTTTCTTGCCAACCTTCCAAAATTACTCAAGAGTGTATTTATGATTCATCCAGGAGTTCACAAAAGACCCCAGAACATCAACCAAAGAACTGCAGGCCTCCCTTTTCTCAGTTAGGGTCAGAGTTCATGATTCAAAAATAAGAATATGCAACTGGGCAATAAATGGTCTCCATGGGAAAGTTTAAGGAGAAAATAAATAGAGCTAACAGAACACAAAGGCACAACTTACATCTGCCAAAAATACTCTTTCGAGTAACAAGATGAAACCTGAAATTTCCTGTTACAACGGGCATAAAACTAACAAAGCATTTCATCAAGAGACATTGTACCAATAATCAAACATGGTGGTGGTTGTGTGACAGTCTGAGGCAGCTTCAGGATGATTTTCCATAATTGATGGAACCATGAACTCTGATCTCTACCAGAAAATTCTGAAGAAAAATCTCCAGCCAATTGTTTGTGCCCTGAAGCTCACTTGGGTTATGCAGCAGGACAAAGGTCCAAAACGCACCAGCAAGAAAAAAAAAGAACAAACAAACTCAGGCTTACATCCCCCTAAAAATGTAATGCTTTGGTCTTGCTTGGAAAATTTTGGGAAAATGTGGTTGTGATGTTTTTTTAAAGAAAGTGCCATTTTTCATACAGGGTCAGATAGGTCTGCCTAAACCCTGGATGTCCCCAAATACATAAAATGACCATTAAAAAGTGAATGTTTAAATTTACTTAGGTTATATTTGTTTAATCGTGAACTTTATTTCATTTCAAACATGCAGAAGTGACAAATATGCAAAACCTGTTTAAGTTTTTAATCACTAACAGAAAGGATTTCTCCTTTTGCGTCCCCTCTAACTGCAGGGAATGTTGGGAAAGAGATGTAAAGATAGATTTGTGTCAGGAAGTTAGTTTGTGTTGATGCATCAGTAACTTGTGAAGAAGTCACTACTTATTCATTTGAATGATTTCTTCTCTTTGATTTTTAATTTTCAG
>NW_024583237.1:48453-66173 GCF_018398535.1 Haplochromis burtoni | reverse complement strand
CGATAGCTGTGAATGTGAGCCTGAATGGTTAACTGCCATGAGATAGACTGGCAGCCTTTGCAGGATGTACTCACATACACATACTGTAATGAACTTGAGTTCGCTCTTTATTATTCACAGAAAAGTGAGACTTTTATTTTATTGTCTTATGTGATCAGATCTATGGACTAAGAGTACAACTCAGGAGTGGATATAAATATAAAAGTCTAATTTAGAAAAGCAAGGTAAAAGTCAAAGCAGCCAAGTAGGTCACAAAAATGAAGTCAGAATTGGAGGAAGAAAAAAGAACTGGAACTTGGAGTCGACAAAACAAAGTAAAAAGACAACTTGGAAATGAGCAGCTTTAGTAGAGGGACATAATGAGGAATGAGGAACAGCGTTAAATGTGAGAGTGAAGGGTCAGCACAGGTGGAGGAGCAGGTGGGAGTGGCATGTCTGAAGTGACAGCAGGTGCCTGATGGGAACATAAAAGAGATGACTGAATAAAGAAACACAGAAAGCAAACAACACGTTTGCTTTGACATTACAACATCTAAACATGAGAAGTGTTTCACTTGCTCTGTTTCTGCTAAATGACACATTGATTTTTACTTGTCGTCTCTCGTCTGTAGTAGTCCTGATCATTAGGTAAGACTTTATTTGTTTTAAGAATTATAGAATTGTGATATACAAAAAAACTGCCAAACACCTTATGTTAATATGGAATGATTTCTGTTTGATATTTTTTTGTTAATTATGGCTTTATATTTTTTTTCCAGGTGATGAGTTTTCGTGACAGTCCAGTCTGTGAACATCATGACAGCATCATGTTACTGAGTCTCCTCTTTATTCCAAGTGAGCCTCTCATTTACAGTCATTTATAGTCTGAAGATCAGTGAGATAAGAATACTTTACAAAGTACATTAATTGTACAGTGGAAACATCTTGAGAAGGTTGAAAAGAAAAAACATCAATTTGTCAGTTTTAATAAATTTTTCTTCATTAGATTTGCACTTTTATATTTAGCTCTTGACTTCCAGGCCTTTGGCTGCTTGTCCTAATTCTACACCTGTTCATCACTGCACCAACAGAGATGGAAGCTCTGAGTGGATCGTTGTTTACAAATCCCATGTAACTTTAGTGAAATCTGGAACAGTAAAAGGTTGACAGCACAAGACTCTGTGTTTGGAGTGTGGATTAAAAATATTCTGATATTTTTGCACATCCAGAAAATGTGATTTTCAACAGCAGTGGGACAGTTAACATCTATCCAATGAATATTACAGGAAACCTGAAGGAGAAAAACTGCACCACTCTGTTTTCCAATTTAACCACAAATTATACAAACACATACTACTTCAGAATTATGAACTGGCCGTTCCGAGCAACAGCTTCTTGTGATCCTCTTAAAATAACAATTAAAGGTAGAAGTTTTCATTTCATTCGTTATTAAGAATATAAATTCCAATCATTAGCAGTTTAAACATCAAAAAGCATTGTGTCAAAGGGCCCCAAATCAACCTGTTAAGTTGATTTGAATTGGAAAATTTGTAATTCCTTTCATGAAAACATGGCTCACATGTCTATAAGGATGAAAAATAAGAACCAATATAATTAACATCTACACTGTAAAAAAAAAAAAATCCTAAAAAAACAGTAATATTCCGGCAGCTGGGGCGCCAAAATAATACCAGAAAATAACAGAAAATAACTTTCTCATGAAAATACGGTTATTTTCAGTAATGACAATACAGTTTGTTGCCCTAATTTTACATGGGATTTTGCCTTTTTCAAGTGCTTTTAAACATTAAATTAGGAACATTTTAATGTGATTAAACAATGAAATTACCTATAAACAAGGTCAATGAATGCGGCAATATGAATAATAATACTTAAATGTACAGAAATATACAGTTAACAGTTGGTTTAAATAATAATGGATTGCATTCATATAGCGCTTTACAATTCCACTTTATAACTCCCCTCTGGCCATCACCAGTAGGTGGTAGGTGAAGTGTCTTGCCCGAGCACACAACAACCGAGAGTCTCTGAGCCGGGGCTCGAACTGGCAACCTTCTGATTACAAGGCGAACTGCCAACTCTTGAGCCACGATTGCCCTAAATAACAATAATAATAATAATTATTTGATGTAAAAAAAAGTTTATAAGAATCATTTTATATATTTTTCCATAGCATTACATTTGAATTTAACAGTTCAATCTTTCAAATAACGGACAAATATTTGTGAAATGATGATACATTTGTGAATGTATTTTAACAATCTAAATATGCATATGTACAGACAAATACATTTAAAAAACAAGAAAATTATGTTTTATTACATTACAGTGATTTTACGTTAATTTACATTTGAAATGTGAAATCACAGTCTATTGATGTAAATTTAATGATATTCTAGAAGAACAGTACAAAACTGTAAAATACACAGTAAAATACTTTTATATTAGCTTTTTTTACAGTGTATGCAGTCACAGTTTTGAAATGAACTTACAAACAAAAATTTCACACTGTCAACAGATATATTTACCACATATTACTCAAACCTCCTTGAGTTCTATACCATCTTGTTCAGAAGACCTTAAGCTACTTGTGCAAAGCCCTTAAAAATGAACAAGCCTTCAGCAAAACTGCAAGAAAATAGAAAATGAATAATCCAAAAAAATCATGCAAATGAAGAAAAAACTCTTAGTGGCTCCTTCTAGTAAAACTCAAAGCAACAAATTAAATTATCAGTTAAAGCATGAATGCAATAATGCAAAATACACAATGTGAATGCATATTCATGTTTGTATAACAACTTGATTTCAAAGGAAAATAACTAATGGTCATCACAAACTAGAATCCTACTGCTATTCTCTCTGTTCTCCACTATTGCCTGTGCTTACAATGAGATACAAAAAGAGCATTGTTCTCTGACAGCGATTGAAAATTATAACATAGTTTGCAATGGTATTTTGTACAATATCTTATTTACTTTTTTACACACATTTTTTTAGTTCTTCAAAAATATTTAGAGAACCACGAAAAATTAAAAACATGTTAAAAATGTATGCAAATACTTTTTGTCCACTACATAGGGTGTATATTTTTTATTATCCAATGGTAATCTCTCTCCCAAATCACCAGTTAATCTACTGGTCTACACTATCTGCATGTCTTTGTATTGTGTAATGAAGCTGGAGTACCCAGAAAGAACTCACAGACAGGCCCTGGCTGGAGGGTGGATTCATACTCACGGCCTTCTCGCTGTGAGGCAGTGGTTAGTGTCTGTGTAACTGTTTTATCACACTTTTAATATATTTATAGAGGTGCTTTTTAAGCTAGCCTCCCTGCAGTCATTTGGACAAGTTTCTTGTTATTTAAGACATTTATTTCCATCTTCTTCTATCCTCCTCTGTCCTGTGGCAGTCAAATCCCAGCACAGAGCAGCTGATCTCTTCATAGTTTTCTTCCTCTGCTTCTTTTTTAATTGACAGTTCTTAAGTAACCTGCTCTTCATTTATTTCATACAAGAAAATAAATCATAGATGATCTATCATATAGACCTTCTAATTTTGTAACCACTTGTTAGATATTTTAAAGTAAAAGAACAGATTGCTCAGGTACAGGTACTATAGTGAAAAAAAAACGATCTGAAGAGAGAAGGAGAAGTCTGTTGAGCTTGATGCTTTAGCTTTTACCACCTGTAAGTCCAGAGAGAATTTCTCCTTCTTTTTTTTTTTTTCTCCTTCTTTATCTGGGACTGGAGAGCATTTTTTTCCTTGTTCCCATCTTGAGACAATATCTCACATTTTGACTGTTTCTGCAGGACACTCACTTTTCTGAAGTCTGGTTTTTAATCTCCACTTGGGAAAACAACTTGTGCCCTTTGGGTAGGGACAGATTCCTAGAAATTAGCTGTCTCTGATAGCTCTGGTAGCTGGCTTCGTCTTTAGAGATAGGGCAAAGAGCGGGTCCATTCAAGAGGGGCTCAGTGTAGAGCCACTTTTTCACCATATCAAAAGAAGCCAGTTGAGGCAGTTCAGGCATGTGACTAGCATGCCTGCAGTGGACCTTTTGGATGGGGTAGAACCCAGGTACTCTGGAGAGATTTGGCTGGATAGATATAGGTATATAGCATGTGTCACTTTGAGTTTGATTGATGCCTTTGACCTTGGGACTTTCCCACCTGTCACCTGACTTGAAGTTTTGTTGCTTCACTGTTCTGGGTAATACACCAGATCAGGGATGCATCAGAATCTTCGGTCAAAGCACATATGGCTGCTTATAGACACAGATTGATCATGGTAGTTAGCCTGCTTCTGTCAATTTTTCCTATGTTTTCTGTTAAGTAAGTGTAGGTGGCAGCTGGCCATTAGTTGGAGCTTGGAGGAGGCAACTTTAAACTGGGACCTGACATGACTGGCATTGCTCTGCTTAGTTCCTACTGCAGTCATCCTGTTGCTTCTACTCATACTATCCTATTCTGTTATTTTGTAATATTGTACATACGTCAAAGGTTTAACTGACTGATGAAATACACATTGCTCCACATATTATGCATATTATCAGACTCATTATTAACTTTCTAAGCTTATTGAATACAAAGTATTCAGCAGCAGTCATGATAAGAAAGCGGCTTGATTTAACAAAGGAAAACTTTCTTCTTGCTCCATGATCAACCTCCAACTGTTAAATGTTTACTCAATATTACTGCAATGTAACAACAAAGTCAGTTTTTTCTAAACCCAAAACATCCCTTTCACATTCCCATAGACTGGGGTTGTCACCGAATTAGGTTCTGTGTGAAAAATAGGCTTTAGGTACTGACTTGCTTTTAGAACCAGCCTTAAGTGGCCTTTAGAGAATTCCTCCTCTCTATACTTACACTCAATGAGCTCCTCCCTAACAAATGCCAAGTTATTTTCTCCATACTGTTTATATGTGCGTGTAATTTCATCGCAAAAATCCAACATCGGTGTACTCAAGTGCATAAGATGGAACACAATTAATTCTGAAAAAATACAAACCAAGAGTTGTTTGTTGACAGTATAGTATTTTTTTTACCTCTTACCACCCACCGGGTCCCTGGTGACAGGCTAGCCATGTCAGATGCCGGTCATTTAAACAACCAATAATTTTTTGGAATTTAAATTGTGCTGACTCACTTTGTTCAGCACAGCCCAGAGTAAAATGAAACATAAAACATAGTAGAACTTATTTTTTTTAGACACAAGAACAACTCGAGCATCTTCTTTGTGAGCCGGACTAACCCAGGCTTAAAAGTTTTGCCGTACCCCTGGGACCAGCGCAAAGTTGTGTGGCAGGTCCTGGCATGGAAGCTGAGGGTCCAGCCAGCCGGAGAAAGACGTTGATGCCTGGATGTGCATTGGAGCCGCACCACCCCCACAGCGCAGACTTTGCTACCTGCACAGAGCGTTTCAGGTGTTGCTTATGCAAAAGAGAATTGCAACAAAACAGCGTGTTTCTCTGCTTCAAGACGCCTGCAACCTTTCACACGGTAAGCATGTCTGTTATAGCCTGCACTTCATAAATGTCTGTTTGATTATTCAAACCTGGTTTAAAACGTGACTCATTTGTTGTCCAAAAACCCTTCCTCTTGATATGGAAAGTTACTGATTTAAAAATATATGTATATTTTCAAGTTTTTAGCTGGATGTGAAACATATGATAAACTCTTGAGCATATTTATATTGCAAAATCCATAATGGTTATGGCAAAATCTTTACCATAGATCATTTATAGGGAACAAAAAAAAAGAGGAAAGGAGGATAAAGTGTCACTTCAGCAAAGCTGCTGGGAGACAGAAGTGTTCACACGTTTTTAACAAAAGGCTTAAAACACAAAACTCTAATATCAGTTACAACTGGTAAGATGATGAGTTTTACTTCTCACTGTCCACATTATGGTATGCTACTTTTGCTCTGTGGGACTGCAAAAATGTCTTTGTACTGATGGTATAAACCAGACTTTCTACTTTTTACTGTTTTTTCTTCTTTTGTTCACTCCTAGGCTGATAAAAAATCCAAAGACATCCGCTAACCACAAACACAGAACCCACTAACTAAATAACTATTAGCCTTACCTTCTGCTTGGATTTTAGATGCATTCCTCATGTTTACAGTCAGTCTACAATATAGGACTTGCTGCTTACACCCTGAGTTACACAATGAGTTTTTCAGATGTCCACAATGGAATGACCAGCTGCACACGTAGTTACACTGGACACCGCATGGTCTTATTTTTATTAGCCCTCGACTCAGTGGCAAAATGCTTACAATTAGTTACGGGGTCAGTTTCCTTTTCATCAGAATTATTTGCCTTCATCCAGACATAAGTTGAGCAATGGTTTTTACCAATTTCTCATTAAATCATAAGGGGAAGCTGGATTTAAAAAGAACATGGGATGTAAGTTAAGGAAATACAAATATAAGTTTGACTATGGAGCACATCTCCTTCAGCGTTCATGATGACCCAAGTGGATGACATCAGGTGTTTCTCTCAGTCAGCTGACCAACTGTCTAGGGAAAAAATCAGCTAATAGTTATTTAGCTAGTGGGTTCTGTGTTTGTGGTTAGTGGATGTCTTTGAATTTTTTATCAGCCTAGGAGTGAACAAAAGAAGAAAAAACAGTAAAGATGTAGACTGTGAAAGTCTGGTTTATACCATCAATACAAAGACATTTTTGCAGTCCCACAGAGCAAAAGTAGCATACCATAATGTGAACAGTGAGAAGTAAAACTCATCATCTTACCAGTTGTAACTGATATTAGAGTTTTGTGTTTTAAGCCTTTTGTTAAAAATGTGTGAACACTTCTGTCTCCCAGCAGCTTTGCTGAAGTGACACTTTATCCTCCTTTCCTCTTTTTTTTTGTTCCCTATTAATGATCTATGGTAATTAATAAAGATTTGTCATATTGTCCCCTATAAAACACCATGTTTTTATAGAAATTATTATGATACAGAGATTTAGATTCTTGTTGCACGTTGTGCATGAAGTAAAAAAGTAATTTTATTAAGAGTGAATGTACTTTTATGTTTACCAACAGATCGCGAAGTCCTCGGTCCAAACTGACTTTATAGTTTATAAATGTCAACTCAGGAAGCTCCTGTCGTGACCTCTCATCTGCAAGCATGCACAAACACACACACACATGTATATCCTACTACTAAGATGAGTGATTGAAAAAGAAAAACAGCTGTTTCTATAAAAGCAAAAAGGAGAAAAAAAAGATTTCTTAAAAGGGAAATTTATTTTATTTATTTTTATTTTATTTTTATTTTCCTCAAGCGTGTCAAATATATATTTTTATGTATATTTAAATGTCCACTGAGCTGTGAGCCATGGGGCGGTAATGCACTTTAACATTGGTTGCCAACCAAGAAGAAGAAGAAGCTATGAGCCAGGAGGGAGGGGGTGAGTGAGAGAGGGATTCGTTTATGCTACGATTCAGCACAGCAAGGGAGGGGGTGAGTAACTCAAATATGCTGTTAGCATGTTAGCTGAGCGATGCTACTGTGAACCGAGGAGCTATTATCTTGATGTGAGTTTCTACTCAGGGTTTTTTTCTTCCAATTCAGAGCAGAAATGTTTTTCTTAAGAAACTGGCTGTTGTTTATTTTCCCCACAATTTTAATTATAAGCTAGATATATTTCTACTAATGAAATTAGTTTGCTAACAGCAACAGGGATGAGTCAGTGAGTCAGTTGGGCTTGTGAATCATGATTCACGAGTCAGTAAAGTGATTCTCGAGTATTGAACATTCGTTCACAATTCACACTTCACTATAAAGAAGAACTCAGTAAGTACAAACAACATAGTTTAAGGACATTTTCTAAAATAAAAAGGATTCATCATTGCAGTTTGTGGGAAAAGGCACATTAACCCTTTAAGACCTACCATAGAACCAAGTCCGCCAGAGCTTATATTATATTTTTACATGCTGTAGTGCCATTTTTGGGAGCATTTCAAGTTGCTATACATCAATACAACCATTATAGCCCAAATTTTAATAATATGTATGCATTAAGTGCATAGTAATTACATAAATTGCAAAAAAGTGCAATAAACTACAAAAAAATTGAAAATCGTTTTTGTTTTTTTAACATATATTTCTAGTTAGAGAAATTTAAGAGGCTTATCCCTCAAAACTGTAAATACAAAAAAGTTGCACAAAATAGTTTCCCACCACAGGAAATTTATTTTGAGTGTCTTCATAGTTTTATTTTTGAAATACACCAATTTTTATATACTGCAGGAAAAACGAAAATAATTATATAAATAATAAATAATAATAATAAAGAAACGACACAGAAAGTCATAGAGTCAAACATAACTTTTAAAAACACCAGTATAAGCTCATAAGGTCCTGATGGTAAAAAACTACATTTCCGCAAAATGACGTCACTTCCGGTTTCGGGCAGGTCATGGCGGACATGCGATAGTTCACGCTGATGGATGTAGGAAGTGTTACAAACAGCTGATCGGATCGGCAAAGCGTGTTTCTGGAATATTATGTTTTTGTTGCTGCAAGTGCTTTTTATGCAGTTTTTGCAAAGCTTTATGTGGAATATGTCTGTGAAGGTTCTCAGTCATCCAGGTCATCGTAGTCAAAGGAGCTTGCAAAGAAAAGCGTCTGGACTTCTTTAAGTTGCTTGAAGACGTTTCACCTCTCATCCGAGAAGCTTCTTCAGTTCTAAGGTCAAATGGTGGAGAGTCCCAGATATAAACCTAGTGGGAGTTTACCCCCCACAGAGGGACAAAAGGACCCCCTGATGATCCTCTAATCGCCTGAGCCAAGGTGTGAAACTGGGTGTGGGTCCCAATCAGCCAGAGTTTCGGGTGTGTTCATTGTGAAACCTGGCCCCACCTTATCATGCGAATTCCTGAGGTCAGATGGCCCAGGATGTGAGTGGGCGTTAAGGCGTCTGGGAAGGGATCTCAAAACTGGATTATAGATGGCAGAGAGTTGGTGTCGTAAACCCCCGCCTCTGTTCAAAGATGGTCGCTCACAGTGGACATAGATGGCTTCTTTCACTCCTCTTTCAAACCATCTGTCCTCTCTGTCCAAAATGTGAACATTTTGTGGAACTATATGTGGAAGGAAACTGTGACCGAGGACAAGCTGATGGCATAAGATGTAAGTACAACTCCTCCGGTTTCATATGCAAAAAAAATTATTGCGCTAGCTTACGTGGTTGCAGTGCTACCGGGATTTAAAAATAGTTACGCAAAACAGAGCGTGCCCGCTCCGACCGGCTTTAAAGGGTTAAAAACAAATCAGTAAATTCACAAATTATGGATACAGACTCTTTTCAGCTATAGAGGTAGAGGTACACCTCATGTACTGATTAACATACAGTTCAAAGACTTGCATTAGTGTGCGCACTTGGGCACCTTTTATTTAGCGTGGTTATAACATTATGGATTTTGCTATATAAATATGCTCAAGAGTCTATCTATCTGTTTGACATACAGCTAAAAACTTGAAAATATACATGTATTTTTAAACCAGTAACTTTCCTTATCAAGAGGAAAGGTTTTTGGACAACAAATGAGTCACGTTTTAAACCAGGTTTGAATAATCAAACAGACATTTATGAAGCGCAGGCTATAACAGACATGCTTACCGTGTGAAAGGACCTTTATGCTGCGCACTGTGACACACAGCAATGGTCCCGGGTCAGCCCTGACTTTGTGTTAAACTAATCCTAAAGTAATAATGTTATTTCTAATCACTGATATACCACAACTTTATCCTTTCAACAGCTAATGAAAGTTAGGGGACCTAGCTTCTATCGGATATTTATATAGAGATCCTCCAGCTTCAAACTGTATCACCCTTCAAGGACCTGAAGCTCCATAAAGCGCCCCTCCGACAGCCAAACCCATCTGTTCTCCGATTGGATAGTTAATTTTGTGATTGACATGACATTGACCAATCAGATGAAAGGAAAAAAATAGGCTCAAAATTCGTAGTTGAGTGCAGAGTTTCACTTGTATTTTTTGGCTAAGTCCACATACAATCTTTTTTACACATACAAATCCTGATTTAAAAGTACAAAAACTGATTTACAAGTACAAAATATTTATGACCACAATTTGAGCCTATAGTCTTTTCTCTGGCTGGCTGGACCCTCAGCTTCCATGCCAGAATCTGCCACACAACTTCGCGCTGGTCCCTGGGGTACGGCAAAACTTGTAAGCCTTAGTCCGGCTCACAAAGAAGATGCTCGAGTTGTTCTTGTGTCTAAAAAAAATAAGTTCTACTATGTTTTATGTTTCATTTTACTCTGGGCTGTGCTGAACAAAGTGAGTCAGCACAATTTAAATTCCAAAAAATTATTGGTTGTTTAAATGACCGGCATCTGACATGGCTAGCCTGTCACCAGGGACCCGGTGGGTGGTAAGAGGTAAAAAAAATACTATACTGTCAACAAACAACTCTTGGTTTGTATTTTTTCAGAATTAATTGTGTTCCATCTTATGCACTTGAGTACACCGATGTTGGATTTTTGCGATGAAATTACACGCACATATAAACAACGGACTCGTTCCCGGTGGGTGATGGGCTCTGCCAGGGCTGCCCTTTGTCACCGGTTCTGTTCATAATTTTTATGGACAGGATTTCTAGGCGCAGCCAAGTGGCGGAGGGCTTTCACTTTGGTGGCCTCAGAATCTCATCTCTGCTTTTTACGGATGATGTGGTTCTGTTGGCTTCATCGGGTGAGGGCCTCCAGCTCGCACTGGAGCGGTTCGCAGCCGAGTGTGAAGCAGCGGGAATGAGGATCAGCACCTCCAAATCTGAGGCCATGGTTCTCAGCCGGAAAAGGGTGGAGTGCCCACTCCGGGTCGGGGATGAGTTCCTGCCCCAAGTGGAGGAGTTCAAGTATCTCGGGGTCTTGTTCGCGAGTGATGGGAGAAGGGAGCCGGAGATCGACAGACGGATTGGGGCTGCGGCTGCAGTAATGCGGACGCTGCACCGGTCCGTCGTGGTGAAGAGGGAGCTGAGTGTAAAAGCGAAGCTCTCAATTTACCGGTCGATCTACGTCCCTACCCTCACCTATGGCCACGAGCTGTGGGTAGTGACCGAAAGAACGAGATCGCGGATACAAGCGGCAGAAATGAGCTTCCTCCGAAGGGTGGCTGGCCTCTCCCTTAGAGATAGGGTGAGAAGTTCGGCCATCCGGGAGGGGCTCAGAGTAGAGCCGCTGCTGCTCCACATCGAAAGGAGCCAGCTGAGGTGGTTCGGGCATCTGACAAGGATGCCCCCTGGGCGCCTCCTGGGTGAGGTGTTCCAGGCATGTCCCACCGGGAGGAGGCCCCGGGGCAGACCCAGGACACGCTGGAGAGATTATATCTCTCGGCTGGCCTGGGAACGCCTTGGTGTTCCCCCGGATAAGCTGGAGGAGGTGGCTGGGGAGAGGGAGGTCTGGGCCTCTTTGCTTAGGCTGCTGCCCCCGCGACCGGCCTCGGATAAAGCGGATGAAGATGGATGGATTAAATTCAAATTCAAATTCAAATTCAAATTTTATTTGTCACACACACACAACCATACACAGTATGACATGGGGGTGAAATGCTTGTAGCTGTACAATGCCCGACCATTAAATGACAGAAGAAAAGTTTTACAATATTTACAATTTACTACAAAAATTTACAAATTAACTTAGGAATTTACAGTAAAGAATGTGCAAATAGCAGAAGAGATTATAAAGATAAGGATTATAAATTATAGGAATTATAGGATTATAGGAAATGTGTGGTGGTGCGTGTGGTGACGTGTGTGAGAGTCCAGTCTTATAGTGACGTGTTTGGGAGAGTCCAGTCCTACACCTGGTTCAGGCCCCGAATAGCCTGGGGGAAGAAGCTCCTCCTCATTCTCTCTGTTTTGGCCTTAAGGGAGCGGAAGCGCTTCCCAGACCTCAACAGTGAGAAGAGTCCATTGTTGGGATGGGAGAGGTCCATCATAATCTTCCTAGCTTTGGACTTGCACCGCTTGGTGTAGATGGACAGCAGGTCAGGGAGCTCTGATTGAATGATGCGTTCTGCCGAGCGCACCACCCTTTGCAGATCTCGTCTGTCCTGCTTGGTGCTGTTCCCAAACCAGGTGCAGATGTTTGACGTCAGGACGCTCTCGATATAAACAGTATGGAGAAGATAACTTGGCATTCGTTAGGGAGGAGCTCATTGAGTGTAAGTATAGAGAGGAGGAATTCCGACCGTGATTTCTCATTCATGTACTCTGCATTGTGCATCGTATTGAGACTGTATATATATGTCCTTGTACCATGATTATTTCTTTTCAGAATAAAGGGCTAAGAAAGAAAATATTTAAGTTGAGTTAAGTGGTAAAAAAAATTCTTCATAGACACTGGAGTTTTTGGAAAACTTTGGAAAGTTGGGATGTTCTTTTTTTTGTTAGATGTTCAGTATAGTAAGCCATGTAAATAATAAATCTTTGATATAATATATATTTTGTCACTACTTATTCTTTTTAAATGAATTGAAAAAATCAATGTGAAGCGTTGTTTGGGAAGCTAAAGAGTGAGCTCTTTTCAGTGGGCTGAGCCATAAGAGAGCTTGAATGATCATCATTACTGCTTCGGTTCACACCAGAGAACTCTGAGTTTATTTAAAAATAATAATATGATAAGTTAACATACATGTCTGTGTTTTCATATATGAGATAACATTTCCTGGGGTGCCAATTTGTTTTTTTTCGGGTTTTTTGTCCAGCTCTAGTGAAGTTCACCTCGACGATTACTACTTAAGAATTAAAACATAGATGTGCAACATGTCAAGACTGATTCTTTCTAAGCCCTAGTTTGGCTCGCAAAGGAGTACATTTACACCAAGTGTCAGATTTTGGCTGACATTTAAATGGATTTATGATAAGGGACTCATTAAATAAAAGCGGAAACATTTAAACACATTGAGGAAGCTCGTCAACAGGAAGCTTCTCAGACAAACAAATTCCTGTAATAAAATTACCCAGTCATGTGGTCTGCCATTCTGTGTATTATCACCTCTTGCAATAGCTGCAGCAGTCACATTTGTGGTTGTGTTTATTTGGTTTAAATGACTGATTAACTGATTAACTTACATTAATGCAGTTATAGCGTTAACATCAATTTAACGAGATTAACGCTGACAGCACTACTTAAAAATAATCAATTTGCACCCTGATGAGACTGAGCTAAAACTTTTCAACGTTTCAGTGTTCTCATAGCGGGTTTGTGATAGGAGAGCACGACTCAGGAGAGGGATAAAAAAAAAGCAAAGAGTTTTTAATTAGGGAAAATATAACAAAACAAAAATTTGATACAGACAAACAAAGAAGAAGTTCATGAGCATGGCAACATTAACTCATAAAGCAAAATACTGGAAAGCTGAGGCACAACAATAATGCAGAAGACAGGAAATGATGACATAAGCTGCTAAAAATACTATATACCTAATGAGAGAATGAGGAAAGTGGAAAAAAATCAATTTTATTTATAAAGTGAAAAATAACAACTACGGTCACCTCAAGGCACCTTACATTGTAAGGTAGACCCTACAATAATAAACAGGTTACTATGTAAGTGGAGGGACAGGTGAGGTGAATCTAGAGAAAGGTGAGTGCATGATGGGAATATAAAAAGCAGACTGACTGAATAAAGAAAGACAGAAAACCAAAAGCATCACAGGTCTGTTTGCTTTAACATTAAAATATCTAAACAGAGAAAAGTCTCATTGTTTCATCAACGACAGCAGTATTATTGTAATTCTTTCTTTTAATACTTTAAGTACATTTTCCTAATTTTAACAATTTCATTCTTCTAAAATTTTTCCTGTTTCCTATTTTATTTTCACTACAGGAGTAGTGTGCCTTCTCCATAAACATTACTTCTGTATCATTAACTGTAAAATTAAAATGAACACAAATACAAATCAGCTTGATGCGTCACACAAAGAGGTGCAGAAACGTCCCACACAACCACAACTACATCATTGCGCACACATACAAAGAGAGGGATGAATGAAATGCAGTACTTAACTCGATAAATCCAATAACAATATTTAAGGAGCTAACCTGAATGCTACAGCTCAAATTAAGTTATGTTATTTTTGAAAGGAGGATAGCATAGAATAGCATAGAGAATCATTCACTTTGGCAAACATGCCACACAGGTCAGTCATGTGGAGCAGCATAACATGTGATGGAAAAGTCCTGTTTGCTCTCATCGCTCTTCAACTGCTGTACAAGTATTTTTGCAACATCTACCACACAGAAAAGCACACTGCTCCATCTGCTGGCTGTTTAATGACTTTTCACCAAAACCCTTCAGGCAGGGAACAACTCTCATGAAACCATCCTGCCTAAAGAAGTGAAGAAAAAAAGAAAGTAATGCTCATTTTTTAAATGAGCATTTTTGGGGGGGTCCCATTTAAGCCATACTATGATCTCTGAGTGATTTAGTCAGCCTTTCATAAACATACATGAACGCTCTAATCAAATTCAGAGCACTCAAATTCAGTCGCACTGCATTACATCACAGTATTTGTTGAAATGTTACATGGTGCCTGATATTGTGTAATCCTTTGCTTTCTTAAAGACATTTGCTGCAAAAAAATATACAAAAATATACAACATCTGTTTAGTAATTCATTAGGATGCATAAGTACAGTTTTTGAGAAGGAAAATTTCCTGCAGTCCCAGAGTGCAGCTTAATGGCCGTTTTCCCAACACTCAAACCTATATCATTTGGCTCTGATAGAAAATAAATCTACCTAAATCAGTCAACATCATGTAGAAAGCTCTGTGTCTTCATGCTTCCTCTTTACACACTGAATGAAGAGCTGAAGCAGATGGCACTGAAATCCAAAAAGTGACATCAAATATGGATATGAAGAGCTTTTTAACTCTTCAAAACAAACAACACATTGTCACATTGACTTAACTCAACATTAAAACAAAACAAAAGAAGAAATGAAACAACAGATAAGACAATAATAAAGAATGAATGCTTTTCTTGAGTTTTTCCCCCTTTCTAGTAACCCAACGCTGAAAGGATTTTAATTTTTTTTTCACTTATCCAGTTTTAATGGCTAAAAATACATTTTTAAGAAAGTATTAAAGATAACATTACTGAGCACTTCCCGTTTTCAGCAGTCAGAGCCAAAGTCTGTACATGCCATGTAAATTACATTATATTTATGTTATAGTAACAAAGACAACACTGGACCATATGATAAAATATGTTAAATACTTAAATAAGATGACTTCACCAACAATTGAACATAATGGATAGTCATTTTTTATTGATTAAACCAAAACATTGCAATATGCAAAAACCCCCAAACAAAACCCTTTTTGGAATGGATGAATGGACCGGTGGCGAACAGATAAAAATAGTCTAACCTTTAACTATTTTTCACATAGATTCACATTGAATTTTTCTGTTTCTGGTTTCCTGTTTTCTCGACAGTTCAGAAGCCCAGACTATGTAAGTTCTTAGTTTTCCAAAAATAAACTGTTAAATTGTTTCTGGTGTCTGAGTCGTGCATTTGGGTTCATATTTACTGGGATTATGACAGAGTGATCTGCCCAAACATTAGCTGTACACACAGCTGTTACACATCAGTGTTGTGAAGTACTAGC
Source organism: Haplochromis burtoni (assembly GCF_018398535.1). Classification (NCBI taxonomy): domain Eukaryota; kingdom Metazoa; phylum Chordata; class Actinopteri; order Cichliformes; family Cichlidae; genus Haplochromis; species Haplochromis burtoni. The sequence goes on along the minus strand of NW_024583237.1, from coordinate 50,524 downwards.
AGAGTCACAGGTTGTTAGTTGAGCACTGATGGCCAGACCAGCTGAACAGTTACCGTATACACAAACACTGAAATGCACTTCTGCACTGAAACTGACCCAAGCATTGCCTGAGCACAAATCCAATGATTACCAAAACCAGTTCATTGTAGAGTTTAAAAAGGTTTTTGATTTTGCTCTCTAAGAGGGTGAGGCTGCTAAATGCCTCTTTAATTCACAGCAGCTTAGTGGAATTTTAATTTGAATGCCATGTTCAGGTAGTGGGGAACAAAAGGTTTTGCACTGAACATTTTTGCATTATGCTGTAACTACCCTGGCAGTGAAAACTGATAACTATACATGGAAAGGCCAGAGAAAGACACTCCTATTGCGTGCATTTCCATTTCCTCTTTGCCTTTCCAACTCTCCAGGAGAACATTTAGATTACCCGATGCAGATCGGCAGTGTTAAACTTACCCTGGAGAAGCCAAAAGAAAATGCCCACCAGCATGAATGGGAATACTGGTTTGTGGTTCCAGTGCTGCATTTTAGACATCTGGGAACTCAGATGTTGGAACTTGGACTGATGTGTATCTGGAGTGATGCAGCATAACACTTCTAAAAAACACGTTAACGGATAGAGCCTGATCAATGCTCTGCGTATGGCTTATTTAGTGAGACAAAATACAGAACAATGGTAGTTCAGATTCAAAGTTTACAGTTTTAATTCTGTTTAGATTCAGTGCTGCCATCTTGACCTGTTAGTTCAGGGGGCGTGCCACAAAAACAATTTGGAAGCAGAACTTCAGAAATGCAACTGACAAAATCAAACAACAGCTCACACAGCGTAGCAGCATGCAAATACTTTAGGAACATAATAACTTAAAATATACTTTAAAAAAAAGCGACAGTATGTTGAGGTTTTAAGTTTTAGTTTTGCAGAGCAGCATCTGTTGTTGTGTAAAACTAGTTCTTTTTTTGGAGTGCTGCAATTTCTCACTTACTCATTTAGTCACATTTGCCATGAACACAGTTAATCATCTGAAAACAGCCGTGTAAAGTTAGCATGGAAAATAGGACATAAAAAAGCCATGGAATGGGATTTTAGTTGTTTTACTTCACTGAACTGTAGGCAGTGAAAATGACACATTTACAGGCACCTTGTGTGTATTTATATGTTAATTTAAAATTATTTCACAACAGTTCTCATTTTTTCTGCACCTCAGCGTAGAGTTCCTCTTGGCCGTGAGCCCTTTGTTTTAAGCTTTTTTCTCGCTTTTTGATCTGTGCGTACACTGTATGCTGCTGCTGTCCACTGTCCCGCACTGAGTTAGACGATGCTTCATATGCCAGTGTGGAGAAGCTGATCTCTCCATAATGGATGTTTTCTTCCTCTTCTTCCTTTTTACTTGCTGGTTCATCAACCTTCTGCTCTTCATTTATTTGAATCTATAGAGTTAAAAAACAGAAAGCTCGGTGAATTAGGTTCATTCTTATTCATGTTTTATTAAATAAATAGACTGCTCTGATGAAGTTACTGCTGTAATCGCCAAAACATTCAAGTAACCCTGCAGCTAGAATTTTTTTTTTCTTTGTAATTTCCTTACCAGAATCTGTTGTTGAGTTTGTTGCTTTGACTTTAACGACCTGGAAGACACAAGAGGCAGTAAAAAATTATCTCTGTGTATGTTAAATATATGTGAACAAAGTTAAGCTTGAAACAGAAATTTTTAATGTGTAGCTAAAATATCTGTGAGAGTAGCTAATTGTGTTTTTCTGCTTTGATGTGTGATACTTACCAAACAAAGATGATCAAGCAGAGGAGAATTATAAGTAAGAGAACAATGATCCCAATGATTACTCCAGGAAGTAGCCACAGTGTGTCTCCTAAAGAAAAACAAAGGTGAAGTTATTTTTAAAGTTTGGAGTTTGAATGGATAAAAAGAAACAGGAGCATGTAACACATGAGTGGCTTTTACCTCCAACAGTCACATTAATCTCTGCTGATGTCTGATTACCCAGATCATTAGTGGCCACACAGTAATAAACTCCTCCATCTGTTACATTGAAGCTGTAAATCTCTCCTTCAGATACT
>NW_024583237.1:45990-47712 GCF_018398535.1 Haplochromis burtoni | reverse complement strand
CAATCATTATGACTGAAATGTAATATTTCTTCAACAAATGCTGATGAAACTTAACTGAAGGCAAGTCAAATAAACCCAATAAAGTAAAAATATAATTCTAATAAAAAACTCAAAATCACTCACCTCTGACTGTTATTTGAAGAGGATCACAAGAAGCTGTTGCTTTGAATGGTTCAATCTCTACTCTGAAGAAGTATGTGTCTGTGTATGTGGTGATTAAATTAGAAAACAGAGTGGTGCAGTCTCTCTGACTCAGGTTCCCAGTAATACTCATTGGATAGATGTTAACTGCTGCACTACTGTTGAAGATCACATTGTTTTGATTACCGTCAAATTGGGATTGATTTTTAATCCACACTCCAATAATTTTTCTTGTGCTGATAAATTTCTGTTCTTCTTTGGGTCTGAAGCTACATGGGATTTGCAAACAAGATCCACTCAGTGCTTCCAGCTTCTTTGATGCATTTATGAAGACTGCTGCTTCATCAGGACAATTAGCCAAAGCACCTGTAAACACAGTGTCACAACTAACCTATTAATTAAACTGTTAGCAGTCGGACGTACCGCCCACGGGACATTGGATGGTTTAGGGGACTAATAGGACTGCTAAGGGGTTAATTAATTTTATTACAAACATTAACTTGTCTTATTTTAATTTGTCCTCCATAGGACTTAAGATGTAAACTTTAATCAAAGTACTCCTAAAATTAAATAATTGTTTATGTAAAATTAAATTTATAATAGATCATCCAGAAGTGACAGTCACATTTTCACCATTTGCCCTTTTTGATTAATGATGCTAAATTACATAGTTGTTGCTTGAAATATAATCTATTGTAACATGAACAACATGTCTTTGATTCTGTTGGTAACAAAAAGTATTTCAATTACCTGTCAGACTATGAACAGTATGTAAAAACAAAGCTTTGTCTCCATCAGCCTTTTAATTTTGTTCCTTAAAGCTGATAATGATTTAAATGAATCCAATAATGCCTTTATAGTGAACAAACAGCTCACCTGAAACAAAGAGGACCATCAGTAACATGCCGACTATCACCATGTTCACACACAGCTCAGGAGAGGTTTTTACAGTGAACATAATTTCTTAACCAGAATTACAGGGGAACACATCGCCTAACTGTTGTTAGAATAAGGAAGCACAGAAGAGGACATATTGTTTAAGAAAGTGCAATGTCAGTTTGCTTGATCGTATTTGCTATAGGTGTTGAGAAATATTCTGCGGAAGTACAATCAGTTTGCTAATATCCTGTGATAGAGGAAGTCAGGCGATAGATTTTTAAAGTTTAAAATTACCTGTCAAAATAACCCACACACGCAAATACTTTTCACTAACTTGAGTTATTCCAAGCTTGCAGACTTTTACAGATTTTATAACTCAGAGTATCATACAGCAGGCAAGTAGCTGCACAGGTCTTGTGGAGCTATGAAAACACAAGTAATTGAGGAAACTTATGATTTCCTTAAACCTGAAAGTTTTAATCAACTATAAGTGAGTTTAAACCATTTTGGTTGTGCTAGAGGAAATTTGATTTGAGGACCCTTAAAAATAATGATATTTATAGTAGTAATCACAGAGCATCTTAGTATTATTTACTAACATTGTCATCAAATGTTATATTTTCCTAAGTTGTCTACTGATGTCAGTACAGGATAGAACGTCCAGTGTTGTTGATATCATGATGTTACAGTGCTCTCACACAG
>NW_024583237.1:31274-43952 GCF_018398535.1 Haplochromis burtoni | reverse complement strand
CAGGGGTCCACCTCCATCCTGTTCAGTTTTTCCTGAAGCATACAGGGCCGGATGGTATTAAAGGCACTGGAAAAATCAAGAAACAGGATCCTGACCGTGTCTTTTCCCTTGTCCAGGTGTGAGTGGGCTCTGTGTAGGAGGTACAAGATGGCATCTGCCTTGTACGCGAACTGTAGTGGGTCCTGGGCATGTTGTACCTGTGGTCGGAGGAGGTTGAGGAAGAGCCGCTCTAGAGTCTTCATAAGATGTTGCGTCAGTTCCACCAGTCGAGGGGGAGGAAGAGGAGGTTCGGGATGTCATAGTGTCAGTGTTATTTTAATCATTATTTGAAAAAGTAATTGGATTACAGCCCATCTCTGCTAAGGGTGGGCTCAGGGTTACTTGTTCCTGCCCTAACTATATGTTTTAGTGAAAAGGAAAGTTTTAAGCCCAATGTTAAAAGTAGAGATAGTGTCTGCCTCCCGTGTCTAAACTGGGAGCTGATTCCACAGAAGAACGTCCTCACAATTTTACAGGAGGCCAAGTTAATGTCATCCAGAGTAAACATCTGGATAGTGACTATTTTTTTAGGGGCAAGTACAATAACATCAATTTTATCTGAATTTAGAAGCATGCATTTAGAGGTCATCCAGGTCTTTATTTCTTTAAGACATTCCTGCAGTTTAACTGTGGTACATAGCCCAATAATAGAGATAGCTTGATCTTATTTAAGATTGAAGCATTAAAAATGGTATGACTTCTTTTAGCAGTCTTAAAGGAATATGATCTAATAGACACTGATCATTTAGAGGCAGTAATTACTGAAGTAAGCTCAGAAGCATCAATCAGAGAGGGTGATTCCAAATATCAGCAGTGTTGAAGGTAATTGTTTTAAGGAGAGTGTTTGACAGTTATACCTGGGAGCCAAGTACCCAGAGTCATATACAGTGAGGATGCAACACTATTAATGAGATAACTAATCTTTGTGTGTGTACTGTTTTTGCACATAGTACTGAAAAAAGTAATAGTGGAAGTATTATATCCTTAAATTTAATTACATAATTTTCTGAAATACATCTCATTTAAATATTTATAAGAAACAATAAGACAAATTTAAGGGAACACCATTTTAGGGAACACTTTCAAATTTCTATACCATAAGAACTACTGTAATTGAAATTGTGGGTGGGGTCTTTAATATTTTAGAGAAGTCAATTGAGTCTAATGATAGATTAAATGTCATGTTGAGGCTGTAATTAAAAACACCCACAATACTGGTAGAGCTGAGGATGCTATATTTGTCATTTGTTTTATGTGCAAATTGTTTTTTGGGGGGTCTGGGAGCAGACACTTTCTCAAAGAGGATGGGTTTGGGGGGGATAACAGGAGGAGAGAAGCTGCAGTTTTCAACTCATGTTTTAGGGAGTCCAAGTTATTTTTTGGACACCAATAAGACAGTCAGCACTTTAAGAAGAACATGTGACTAAACATGTCACCCCTGGTCAGAGTATGTTTATATACCACTACTGCATGCCATTTACTTTTTGTTCTCTCTCTATAACCTCCATTCACTCTTCTCTTTCCCTTCATCACACAAACCAACCATGGCAGATGTTGTTACTCCCTGAGCCTGGTTCTGCTGGCAGTTTGTTTATGTTGAAAGGGTGTTTTTCCTCACTGCTATACCTATGAGTACTTGCTCATAGGGGATCATTGATTGTTGGGGTTATCTGTCTAATATTTGCAATATACCTCAATACTATACATCTATACTGTTATTGTGAATTAGTTCTATAGAAATAACAATGAGCTGAAATTAAATGAATTTTTTTTAGCCGTCATAGTTTTTTCTCCTTCACTTGCATAAGTGACACATTTCATGTTTCCTTCTCTTTACATGTCAAGCATTTTGAAGTAGACTCTTCTGTAAAAGAAAAAGAAACTGTGAAGAAAAAAGAGGCCACTAATGTGAGGAGTTTTGTTCTTAATGTATTTCAATGTTCTTATTTTTTACATGCTTTATATTTTATCTTGTCCTTTGCTGCTTGGTTTAGTTTACAGGAGAGGTTACGCAAAGGCCTTTTATAAGACGTAGATATGGTTGGAAAGTGAATTACAGGACAAGGAAGGATTGATTGAAAACGTCACTGACTGCTGGTCAGAGACACACTGTGACCACTGTTTCTCTACATTGTTAAGATTCGTTGTCATGTTGTTTGTTTTTGTGTTTTCACTGCTGATAAAATGATAAAAGACTCCATAAAGGTTAATTTTTAGTTTAATTATTTTTTAATCTCATTTAAAAATAAATATTAAGAAGATATTACTTTGTTGTTGTATGATTTCTACTTAAATTATCTACATCCTTAAATGATATACTCGTCTGCTGTGAGTTGTAAATGTTATTTTATGTAGTGCACCAACAGCTCACCCTGCTGGAATAAACGGCACAAGTAATACATAAACTAAATATAAAACCATAAAGTGAAGAATTATTAATTCCATATTTGATATTCATCAAGTCAGCAAATTAAATTACATGAAATAAATGCTGCCTTCACTTTTTCAATATTAACAGATGTGATGAGCATTTAAATTTTTCAGAAACAGCTCTTTGCACATTCAAGTCCACAGTTACAGTAGTACTGCTGTAACTTTACAGCTGGACTTCATTTGTGATAGTTAAATGTGAAATGTCAAAAGTTTGACTTCAAATGAGAAAAAGAGGATTAACCTTCCTCTCGTGTTAGCTTTCTGTTATCATCTCTTATGTTAGCGGGTCGGTTTTGACCCGTGAATTAAATCAGCTATAAAATATACTAAAAACAATAAGTTATCATCCAATTTGTTTCTCATCTCTTGGTTACCTTGTTAGGCTTCCTTATCCATGAAAATGTTGGTTTTAATACTTTTGGCGTGGGCCTCTGGGTCTTTTTTTGTCACTATACCCCTCGATTTCAATAAAAAAAAATTGTAAAATTAACCTCAAGAGAATCATATTAATAAATAAAAGGTTTCTGTGTTACCTGAGTATTACTGAGGGGTAAAGGACACATCTCTTAAATAAATCTGTTTTATTGATTTTTTTCATTTTAAGATTAATAACTAAAATGACATCTATGGTGTTACGGGTCAATTTCGACCCATATACATTTACATCAAGAAAAGACAAAAAAGTTTGTTTTTTTCAGCAGTAGACCTTTAATGAATTTCATTTAAATACAGTATACAAACTTTAGGAGATTTTGAGAGAAGCACAAACTGGACTCCCTGTAGATATTTTTTACCACTATATTCTCCATTAACAGTTTAATAGATTTGCTATACATAAACTGAAAAAACTCTTTTGAGAAGTTTATTTACATATTGCTTTCACTCGTCACCATCACAACATCACTTTTGTTGTGATAGGCTGAGAATCATTGGTGAGTAAAAATGCTGATATGCTTACTGTTTTTAGCTGCTTATTTGGAATCCTCAGGAACAAAAATGAGTTTTTCTCTGGAGAAATGTCGCTAATATAAGATGAATATTTACACCAGTGTCACAATTAGCAATCATAGATAATGCTGTTAATGTTAATGCTGTAAAGCACTTGTGTCATCTTTGCATACGCATGCAAACTGACACAGATGTACACTCACCTCCCTCCCCATTCCAAACGCCACGCCGACGCTTGCTATATCATAACAGAGAAAACTGGTCATTCAGGATTCACTCTTTTACCTGACAGGTGTAAAGTCAGTAAATGCAGTAAGTGCCATTTTTTTCCGTCCACTATGATCACAGTGGTGCAGAAATTGCTGAATAACCTGAACTATATGTAGAAAACATTTAAACAGTCTGATCTCTGTAACATCTGACATATTATATTAACATGAAAACTTTCTCTCCTTCAGTTGTTATTTTAAGAGGATCACAAACAGCTGAAGTCATATGTGTTTGTGTAAGTTGTGATTGAATTGGAAAACAGAGTGATTCAGTCTTTCTGTTGCAGGTCTCCTGTAATCTTCATTGGATAGATGTTAACTGTCTCACTGCTGTTGAAGATCTAATTTTCTGTAAATGTTTAAAAACATTAGAATGATTTTTCATCCACAATCCACAGACAGATCTAATGCTGGAACTTTTCTGTTTCAGTTTCACTGAAGTTACATGGGGTTTGTAAACAAGATCCACTGAGAGCTTCCAGCTGAACAACAAATTAAATAGTGTGAGAGTTTTAAAACACATTTTAAAATCACCAAAAGTCAATAAAAAGAGAATAAAATTTGGGTAATGTGAGATTCCTTGCTCTAGTTTAACCCAGTATCACAGCAAAACGTGTAACAGACACACTGATCCACCCTGTCTATTTCATGATTTGTTGAGTGAAGTGTGAAACGGACCCTCATTCAGATGTTGCAGTAAGTTGCAGTAATCTGCAGTAACAGCAGAGAGAGATATTTTATTGAAATCTAACATGAAAATAATCACATGAAAGCTTTTAAACAGACATTACTAACTCATTTACTTGTAAACACATATTAGCTGAAGGAAACGGCTTCCAGGGCCTAATCCGTGGATCGGCTTCCTCCGAGGCGTGGGCGTCTATCAGCAGAGATTGTACCTTCACCTATCAGCAGAGATTGTCCCTTAGTCTGTAACACAGTCAAATATATTCTCAAGTAACATTCAAGCATGCCATTCAGCGTGTTAGTACGAGCTCGGGAGCAGCTTGGGAGAACAAGAAAACAGAGACTGCTTCAGATTGTCTTCCCAAAGCGACTCAACTTTATTCACAAGTACAACAGTTTATATAGAGGGTAAAATTCATGAGACAGCAGATTATCAGTTTAAACCAGTACAGACCAAGATAAGGGAGCGTCTTCCTGCCCTTGGGTGAAGAAGCACCCTTTGTATAGTTTATCAGTTCAGATACAATTGTGATTATCTCAGCGACATATTTTCAAGGCACGAAATAAAGAGTTCTTTCATTAGTGAATTCTGAAACAAACCATCTGGCCTTCAACAGGCGTCTCCTAAGAGATTTAGAAACTAATGTAGCTGAGGGAGTGATCTCTGTGGTATTTCAACCTTGTACCAGCCTGTGATTCTCACACATCAATTCTTGGGTCAAAGAGAAAAATAACTGAAACAAAGGGGCCTTATTGAATGACAGAGTTTTCCTGCATAATGTCACTATAAAACAATATCCAGTAAATGCTACCATGGTACTAAAATACCTAACATTAGCCATCAAGCTTTTCTGGTGATTAAGGACCCTGGAAGTACTTCATACCTTCCTTCCTCACTACTGTCTTCTTGGATTTAAATAATCATGATCACAGCTATAATAATATATCTGTATCTATAGATAACATAATGAAGATGAGTAAAGCTTTATCAATGATAAATTACACACCTGCTACTACCATACTAATACCTTAATAAGGCTTAATATGTTAAGTATGTTAAGCACTTTGGTACTCCACTGGTTTTTAAATGTGCTATATAAATAAAGTTTGTTGTTGTTGTGTTGTTGTAATAGTGAACATCATTATATAAGGACCCCTGGGAGTGTGAACACAGCAGAGCTGGGAAAGAAGGTTCAGCAGAGACTGTATGTCCTGAGAGTCCTCAGGAAAAATAGCATCCCTCACAAGCTGCTGGTGTCCTTCTATTTATGTTCTATCGAGAGCATCCTGTGCTATTGCTTCTGTGTCTGGTTTTCCAACTGCACAACAGAACAGAAGAAAACACTTCAGGGACTTTTAAAGATTGCCCAGGGGATGATCACCTGTTCTTTAGCCTCACTGGACAAACTGCACAGCTCTCGCCGCCTCAGGAATGCAGGAAATATCGTGAATGACTCCACACACCCTGCTCATGATCTGTTCCAACTGCTGTCAGGCATAGGATACAGGACGATCAAAAACAAATAGACAGAAAGTTTCTACCGTGTAGCTGTTAGGGTACTGAATGGCACGCTATCACCAGTTTAACCTGAGAAGTACACTGCAGTGGGTGACATCTTGTGCAATAAGATTTTATTTATATACTGAATGACTGTTCTCTACTTCTTTTTTATATTATTGTTTTGTATTTATATTTAAACTTTTCCCTATTGACACTGCAGGGACTGCACTTAATTTTGTTGTACTTGTTACAATAACAATAAAGATACTCTGATTCTGAAGTGCTACCAATCAACCTAACCCTTAGATGCATGACTGAACCCTACACTCTTCCATAAGTGAGTCAAACATGACACATTTTAAAATCAGTCTGCTTTTATGACACTTATTTTACATTTTGGTCCACACAAGAATCCTTTTGTCACAGTTGTACTGTAGCTGACTCGAGAGAAAAGGACTCAAATGCAGGACACAGATGGAGCACAAGGAACGTTTAAGTGACAAAGTTCATGTACAATACAAGTGTATGCAATGAAGCTATTCAACTGTGAACTGAGCAGTGAGTTCAAACTTGTGCCGTGAACAAAACCAAAACTATGGCAACCTGAGCTATGCAAACAACAAGTGAGATTTCAACTGTGGAAACTGCAGTTCTGTGATTTTGGGGCCAAAGGGAGAGACCGGATGGGGGGTCAGAGACACTGAAACAAGAGTAAACAAGTTCAGGTATGGTTCCAAGAGAATGCTGGTAGATATTGACTCTGAATTTTCCTTTAAGCTGCTTACTTGCCACAGGTGTATCAGTAGAGTGGAGAGGAGAGTGGTCTGGATGAGTGGTAAGAAATCCAAATCTCCTGATGTTGAGGCAGGGAGGCAGGCAGGTGCGTGGAGTGAGCAAAAACCATGACCATGAAGACTGTCGATAGCTCCAGCGCCCATCTGACACTTCCATCTCTTTGGTCAACCCTTCTGCTTTTTTTTTTTTCCTGTGGCCGAGTTGTGGCATTTATCATCATGCACCTTTCCATTGCTTCAGTGATTGGGTTTGCAGTTGCAGCAACATTCTAGTCAACTTCTCATGTGTGATGTGAAAAGCTCCTGTGAGAACTCATTGACGAAGACACATCGTGCACTGGTGACACTACTCTTGATTTGAGGGTGCTGACCCCTGAAAAAGGTGTAGGCATTAAGGGTGGCAATGTCAAGAATGTACCACAGCACCATGGGTCCACTCTGTGTTTGATACTTGCGGATGTAGGTACCAACCATCTGCTCCATGGTGTGTACACCTTCTTTGCCCTTGTGGTAGAATGTGATCACTCTTGTCTTTTTTTCCTTTCTGGTATTTTCATCAACCATTTTATTGTGACACATTATGCTCAGGAATACAACAGCTATGTGACATAGCTGACCATTGTAAAGTTTCCAATGAATCTAATTATGTCCCTACTATTGTAGGGACTCTGGTGTAGACTGAGGATCCTTCTCCAGGAGACGGCATAAAGGCACAACAAAAATAAAGTTATCTGTGGTGATGTTATGCCCTGTGTTTCTGAATCTACTGCACAACCTCTGGACAATATTTCCCCTTTGATAGTTCTGAACCTTTTCTCCTGGTTATATTCCCATATAAACCATTCCATCTATTGCATAGGAGATGTGTGCATCACAAAACCAGAAGATGGCATGTAGTGAAGCTAATGCGTACGTTTAATAAGATCTTTAGTCACTCATCTCTGCTTCCCAGGTGTTTGTGGCTAATCTAAGATTTATATCACTTCCACCTTCTGACACTGTAAAGCCGATTGTGAGATCACTACTCCAGTCATCTTTCTGCTGAACATACATCAATAAATCATGTTCAATTCCTTCTAACAATCTCTCCGTATTGCACTGTCAGCTCCCATTGCGTTTACTGAATTGACCATGTGTGCGTTACAAACCCAGAGGATCTTAAGGCCGTACTAGGGCTTGTCTGGCATGTACTGAAGAAACTTTCACTTCCCTCCCGATGGTGCAAGCTGTTTGTTTGCAGTGACACAATCACCGATGAATTGCTCTCTGAATGCTATCTGTTTATTGTTGCTGTGTAAAATAACTCTGTGAGACACTGTGGTCAACAAAATCCATAGTATTGACAGTCACAACTGACAAGAATTAAAGGTTCACATGAAATTTTATAGGAAATAAATGTGGGTCATTTTTAAACCACTTATAGAAGTTTAGGGTAGTAATACAAAAAGAGCAATTTTGTCAGATTTATAAAAGATAAGTCTAAAAATGTAAATGGCCTGATTTTAATAACATGCTTTTGAAGACTAGCTGAAATATGAAATAATAACAAATTTTCATTTGAAAGAATCCCTTATACATCTAAGAACTAATATATGGAGAGCTGTAATATGATATAATTAAGAAAAGAAAAACCCTCCACGGCATACAAAAAAGAAGAAGAATACTGTTAGGTTTTGTATTGTTGATTGTCATTTATGCTTAGAAATATTTAACCATATATGCTTAGAGGTGTATAATCATTGTGTAGTGATAGGATGTGTGATCTTTAGCAGGCTGCAAAGGCTTGGTGTGTATTCCACACTGGAATGCACACCTACATCCTAGGAGCATGAGAGAGGTCGTACCTTGTTTTATTGTTTTATGGTAGGATTAACGTAGCTACGTCTGTTCTAGTCTAAGTGCTTTTTGTTTAGATGAACTGTTGGATTTTCCAGACCAGCAGGTTAAGGGAAGTCGTTTATGGGGTCACACTCTGACCCCACACACACACACAACACGTATTCTTTGTTCACATGTATACCTATGTAAGATGTTATATGTTAATGACCCTATGCATATTCATGTAACCACAATAAAAGGAGTGCTATGGGGAACCTGGCTGAGAGTCTGATGGAGGTCAAGTGGTGGAACGACACTTGGCTCCAGGCAGGTCTCCCTCATGCATGAGTAACATGAAGAACTTTGCCTACTTGGTGTTCAATGCTTTTGCTGTGTAATTATATTGTCTTCAACGTTCCAGCGGATAGGTTCAAGCTACAAACCTATCAAATACTATGGAGGAAATTTATATCAGTGTTAAAGTGGGAACCCAAAGACTCGAATGGAAATACAGAAAGTTTCCACCGAGGTGCAAAACACTGGTTACACTCAAGAACAGGATGGCCAGATTAGGTTAAAAAATATGCACAGTTTTCGAAATAAAATATTTTCAGACAGATGAAACCAAGATGAACTTGCACCACAATCATGAGGCAAAATTATAGTTAAAGATCAGATAATAACTTAAGATGCATGCAGGATTATCTGCCAACCATGATGGGGGCAATGGTATGGTTTAGGTGTAGCATGAAACTGCATCTCTAGTATTTATTGACAATGTGACTGCAAATAGAACATACAAGTTTCTTGAAAACAAAGAAATGAGATAAGAAAGGCTGAGCTAGTCAAGCCATCAGAGCATGCTTTCAGTTATTACACACAAAAGTGAAGGCATAAGAGACCCACAAACAAGCAGCAGTTGAAGGTGGCTGCAGTAAAGGCCTAGCAGAGCATGTCAACCACAGGAGGAACCACAGCTTTTCCCCTACCCGTTCTGATCTTGATCATATTCATGTCCTTGCATGTTTTGCTTCTTAAGCTTTACCAAAATAAATACTTTGTGTTTTATACACCAGTCTTGAGTCAAACTCAAGTGGGTTTTTTTACATTTATTTTTAAGACTTTTACTCTGGCCTACAAGATGCTTATTCAAATACTTACGGTTTTCATTGTTATTATTGTATTAATCTGTGTATAAAATTATTATGCACATAATTAGGACTTTAATACACTTAATTGACATAAAGATCTAAAGAGTACTTTAATTATTAATGACGTTATCTTGTTAATTGATTAAGTGATTCAACAAAAACTGTATTAGTCATTTACTGACGGCAGAATTCACATCAATCAGACACAAAATTGAAAACCACTGAGAGGTGAATCATTTTGTTCCAGTGTCATTTTCTGCTACAATGCCTCAGGTCCTGTAGTAAATTTCTTGAACACATAACTTTCGTAGTTGCTTAACAGATAGTAGGCCACATAATTAAGACATTTGTTTGCAAAATATTGTGTGTCTGCTTTCTCACAGCACCTACAAACAGTGTCAGAACCCCACTGACCAACTTCCCCTATGTACTCTAATGTTCCCTTTTTACTCTGTCAGCAGTTCATCAGTGAAGTGAATCAGCAAAAAGCAGGCACTTTATCACTTTGAGTGGTTCGGTCAGAATGAAAACTATACAGTAACACTGCAGTAAATACAATTAAGCAGCAGACAGCTGATTGTTGATACCTGAGCTTAAGAGTTCCAAACAATAATTATCTTCTCTTGCGAATTCTTTAGTTACTGTGTTATGATATAACGCCACGAGATTTAAATCCCCTTTGTCTAATGGAATTAAGACTGAATAACTGACAGCTTGGTGAAATGTTTACTGTATGTTTAGTAGATTTTTAACATGTGCAGGTAATACCATGACTGCCAAATCCTGTTCATCTAAAAAAAAAATTTGCAAAACTGCAGATTTAGACAAATTTACAGAGCAACTGGACAGTTTTGAAACACTTATGGCCAACGATAAAGTTCGTACTTCCCCTGTAATTAGATGGAATTACAGTGCATTTCATTTGCAATTTTCATTTGCAATTACAGAAAATAAGGAAATTATTGAACTGTAAGTAATGTTAAGTACTGCGTAAGTCATTTTAATTCTTAAGTAATTTTCTGATAGTGTAGGGGAAAATGAACAATTATTACTCATCTTATAAGCATCTTGTCAGAGTACTTCTAAAAATGCAGTTAACTTGATCTGTTATGTGCTATTTGCAAAATATATGCAGCTTATTCTGTGTTGACCTGCTGTGTCTGTGTAAACTGGTGGACTGCACAAGTGTACTTCATTTTGTCAGTTGGGGAGGTTTGTCTTGAAAGGAAGGGAGGCTTAGCAGTTATTTCAGATGTTTACACTCAATATTTATTCAGATTTAATGGAAAGATAGATGTCTCATTAATGTTTTATTTTGGCCATGTTCTAGTGGTTGCTGACAGATCTTTGATGCTGAGGCATCTTCTCATCCTCTTCCCTCATCTTTCCTGGGTTGGGTTTGAGACTTGGAGCCCAGTGTTGGGTCCATCTGATCCTCCCCCATGAACAGCACCTGCTCCTCTGTATTATCATTCTTGCCCTTCTGTTCATGGCCTGGCACCTTGGTCTCATCTTCTTTGCCCTTGGGCTCCTTGCTGGTCAGCCGAGTTGAGGTCCTGCTGGGCAGGACAAAAGACAAAATCTAAAGGTAATAGTAGCTTGAAAAACGAATTAATATCAGAGCACCAAATGTGATTGTTTGAATCAGTACAGGGTCATTTTCCTCCTCAGGCTCAGCTGAGGCTAATGCATCAGGTGAGGAAAAAACTGTCACATGTATAAATTTAATTTCTGTTCATATGATCTAATTATAATATAATAAGATACATCATTACTCATCTATAATTGACTGAGACAGGACTCTTCCAGACACTCTAAACCAAGGCACAATGTACATTTCAATTCCTTTAATTTTAAATATGTTTATATTGTCTATCCTGTAAAATAGTCAGATGTCTATTCATATTAATGTACAGAATTCACCTGCTTGCTGCTACTACTGCACATTCACCCAGTGTATATACTATATGTAGATATATATAATGTTCTTCCTCTACACCCCCCCCCCCCCCCCCCAATTTTTGCACATGTCGAGGAGCGTGTCAGGCTACATTTCACTGTGTGTTATACTTGTATAACTATGCATGTGACAAATAAAGAACCTTGAACCTTGAACCTTGAATATACCAAGGAACTTGTTGATTTTAGTCAAATACATGTAATTTCAAATATTCTCAAGCATTTTTCACTTGTTTTCACTTGTTGAATTAAATTATTGTTTCTACACATTATTGTTGCAATTACACTTTTTGTACACACTTTACATTGTGGAGGTAAACATTACCATGTTTTCAGAGGCGGATGATGTCCTTCGACATCTGTTGGACAGTGCTCAGGGTATTTTATGAGTGTGTTGTGACCAGTGCCATCCTCTATGCTGGTGCATGCTCGGGCAGCAGGTTAAGAGTTGCAGATGCCAAAGGACTCAATAAACTGATCTGCAATGCCAGTAATGTTGTGGGGACGGAGCTGGAGCTCCCTTAGGGTGGTGTCTGAGAGGCGGATGTTATCAAAAATAAGGACAGTGCTGGATAATAACTTCCACCCACTCCATGACACGCTGGCTAGTCACAGGAGCACTGCAGTGAGAGACTGAGATTACAAAAAAGGACCACTGAAGAAAAGAAATCATTCCTGCCTGTTACATCTCCCTGTACAACTCCCCCATCTAACACACTGTACACACTCCAATAGTTACACCCTTTTGCACATGCTTTACAGTAAAATAACAAATGACAAAGTTTCGCAGGTTAGAGTAAAATGTCCATCATATATACTTCACCTCTGTAATATTCTTGAAAGTTATAATTGAGCGATTTGTACTGAAATGTTCTGAAATGTTTAAACTTTGTAATATATTGTATAAATCTACTGTAATCCACATCATTTCCTTTGGGATTATTAAAGTATCCCAAGTCTGATTATCTAAAACTAAAAAAGACAAAGAATGGTAAATGGCCTGTATTTATATATTGCTTTACTAGTCCCTAAGGACCCCAAAGCGCTTTACATATCCAGTCATCCACCCATTCACACAC
>NW_024583237.1:1641-13452 GCF_018398535.1 Haplochromis burtoni | reverse complement strand
TGGTGATGGCAGCTACATTGTAGCCACAGCCACCCTGGGGCGCACTGACAGAGGCGAGGCTGCCGGACACTGGCACCACCGGGCCCTCTGACCACCACCAGTAGGCAACGGGTGAAGTGTCTTGCCCAAGGACACAACGACCGAGACTGTCCAAGCCGGGGCTCGAACCGGCAACCTTCCAATTACAAGGCGAACTCCCACAATCGCCCCAGAAGAAATACGTTTATCTATTTCATGTTTGTGTATTTTGTTACATTTAGTGAGCCAGTGACATTCATTATCCAAGTTGTAGCTGACCTTAATACCATTTTAGATTAAAAACCAGAGATGGGTAAAAACCTTTCCAGGCTGAAAATTGAATTTGAGGTTTTATGCATCACTTTTCTGTAAGGGAAATTGCTTCAATTTTTTTTTAAACATTATTAAAAAAAATTCTTCACATTTACAAATCTGTTGTATGCTTTCATGACTGTGGATTACAATTTTACAACTTAGAAAATGAAATAAGTTTATAATAGGAGTGTGAATGATCATTATTCCGTATTATCAACAGGCAAAACTAATTTTGCTTTGGGCTCTGACTCTTTCAGCTCTCTGAGGCCATCCCAGGCATTTTTTGTGATCTGTATCACATACTAATGTTTCAAGAATTAGGGAACATATGAAACATTCACACAATTTTAGACCAAACTTTGAACCTAACCCACTGTGGACCAGCTTATGTTAACCATGAATATCTTTGGTGATCTGGGCAGAATAAAACATCATCTTCAAGACACTGAAAACTGACTTTAAGCTCAACATACCACACTACCCTTTGTAATACACCTACCCAGGATTTACTGTGTCACAAAACCCTTACTGAGAATTCTGTGACTGTACTGCAAACACAAAGCATGTAGTTTTTCAACAACCGAGCAACCCAATTTTGGTGGCTATTGTCAAAGTTGGCAGACAGGAGCCAACATGCAGGACTCAGAAAACAAGAAACAAACTTAAAATCAGCTTTAATTACAAGACAGATCAGGAATAACAAACCCCAAAGTACTACTTTTCGGAGAAAAAAAAAACCCTATAGCAAGGCAGGGCACCAGTAGATAAATAGTGTATGAACATGATGATAAGAAAACTAATTTTAAAAATGCTACAGTATGTGGAGGTTTTGAGTCTTCTGCTGAACTTCCTGAGTTTCATGTAAACTAGTTCGTTATTGGACAGCTGCGACATCTATTTATACACTTTAACAGTTACCTAAAAACAAAAGATGTGAGAGCAGACATGTTGACTTTCACCTGTGCATACACTGTATCCTCCTGCTGTCCTTTGTCCTGATCTGATGCTTCATTTCTCAGCACAGAGAAGCTGATCTCTCCATAATGGATGTTTTCTTCTTCTTCTGATTTACTTGCTGGCTGCTGACTGGAGGTTTGGCTCTGCTGGAGCAGGTCAGCTTCACCCAGCTGCCTGCTGACACCAAACCTGATGGACTGATGGATGCTGAGGTGTCTTTAGGAGAATCTGGAGAAAAAAATAAGAACATATCCCACAAATCATGTTGTCCTATAGGATTCAGTTCAACAACAAACTCTGATTGTCTTACATGAAACACTGAGAGTCTCTTCTGTCTCTGCTGTCTTGGTGTAGTTTCCTTGGTTCACAGGATATCTGGCAGAGCAGCTGATCTTCTTTCCATCATGTGTGTCTGACAGAGTGATGTTCTGCTGGATTTTAGTTGTAAAGCTTCCATCTGTGTTTTCCTCTATTTTGTTGTGAGAGTCTTGTTGGAGATTCCAGGTGAGTTGAGGAGGGGAGTGTGGACAGGGAGTGAGAGCTGAGCAGGTTATAGTGACAGACTCCTTCTCCTTCAGATCACCTGGGATTGTAATATTGGGCCTCCAAGGAGAATCTGTGGTTTACATTAAACACAGTTTGTAAATCAATAATGTGAAAAGACTGAGCTCAGTGTGATTAACTTTCACAACATATTGAAATTGTTTGTAATCAGGAACATAAATGTATATCTAAACACAATTATGACAAATTAGTTTAGGACATGTGTTTATTTTTTCTCCAACAGTAGACAGTTTTCCTTCAGTATACAATGTGTGACTTTGTAAAGTTTCTCTATCTGCACTGATCTGTCAGACTGTAAATGACTGAAATGAGACGGCTCACTTGGAATAAAGAGGAGACTCAGTAACATGATGCCTGTCATGATGTTCACAGACTGGACTGTCACGAAAACTCATCACCTGTATAAAGAAAATACATGATTACACAAATAAAATATCAAACTAGAAATTATCTTTTTATAATTCATGCACTCTGTAATTATATATATATATATATATATATATATATATATATATATATATATATATATATATATATATTAGGGGT
Source organism: Haplochromis burtoni (assembly GCF_018398535.1). Taxonomy (NCBI): domain Eukaryota; kingdom Metazoa; phylum Chordata; class Actinopteri; order Cichliformes; family Cichlidae; genus Haplochromis; species Haplochromis burtoni. Next base: position 11,052 of record NW_024583237.1, on the reverse strand, counting down.
GCAACGATACTCGTATCGATATTGAACCGTTCGATACAGTGCTTTCGGTTCGGTACGCATATGTATCGAACAATACAAAATTTTTAATTTATTTTATCAACTTTCCTTCTGACGATGCTGTCTGTGTTGAGCGCTCAGTGGATCTGCGCTCGACAGTGCAGCCTAGGCGGAGTAGTCGAGTGCAGATTCACTGAGCGCAGGGCAAGCTAGCGAGACAGAAGTTAAGCTCTCCTTGCAACATGGCAAATTGAACCTCCCCCATCCTCATTCAGATCTGGCGTTTGGAACTATTTTGGTTTTCATGTGACGTATGACCCTGAAGGTAAGCGTCATGGACTAAAGTAAAACAGTATGTTGGATGTGCCACGCAATGCTCAATTACATGGGTGGGAGCTAGTGTGTTAGCGCAGTTAGCTCGTTAACGTGTTGGCCGTCCAGCCCCACGCACGGGGCGATCCGCGGTAGCTCGTTAACGGAGATTTGCCGTGTTGTGGCGTTAACGTCATTTCAGATTAACGCTGACAGCACTAGTGGGAACACAACGAATATGACTGCACATTTACTCCGACATCATCCTAGTGCAAAGACAAGTGGAAGCAGACAAAAACAACAAGCACGCATGCTACAAACTTTACCCGAGTCATTTAGACAGCCGTTAGCACATGATTCTCCTTATGGGGACCTGATATGTTTAATATGCTGCTGAGAATATAGCCCAGAAGAAGCGTATAGTATAGCTTTTATTTTGGAAAGAGCCATTTCTCTGTAATAAACTCTCTTTTCCAAAGATGAGTGATTCCTCAATCAGATACAGGGCTCGCAAAATTTTTCCAGTCGGGCTACCAAAATCTATCTCTGCCCTGCCCGTCGGGCTATCGTAGGAAGGAAAAATATATGTCAATGCTTTTGCATTCTTTCGGAAATGTAGCTGGGTAATTATGTCATTGGCATCGGTGAGCCACTGTCAATATGTGACATATTGAAATCGCGTTTGAATTTGCGCTTGTTTTTTGCTTTCACTTTGCAATCGTGCGAACTGTGTATAGAGAGCGACAGCACTGATCTGTGAGTGACGATAATTTGTGCACCAATTCCTCTGACATCGTCTTATTAATCGTTAGCTTACTATGCAAACATGACAAGTGAAATCTCCCGCAGCAAGCTTAAACATGTGAGAGGTTGATCGCGCAGAGAATCGCTGAGCTTATGTGAGTGTGTGTAAAAGCAGCAGGATATATATTTTAGTTCTGCTGAGCCAAATAAGACAGGTCAGGGTGAAGAAGTGACAGCCAAAGAAAAGCTTACCACAAAACGGAAAAGTTATGACAAATCAGACTATAAGGCAAAAAGAAAGTGCAGCTTTATGGTTTCATGGACAAAATAATTTCTGTGGCTGCAATATGACGAGCTAAATAACCAGGGCTGCACATAAGTGGTCCGCAGGTGCGCATTCGCTGTCAAAATAAAAAACACGCACAAGATAAGAAGTTGCAACGCGTGTTTGCGTACATAAGATTTTCAGGAGGAGGACAGACATTTGTTTAGAACTCTTAAAGATGTTGAAGAAGCTCCTTTAAGCAATTACTTTGGTGTTCCTCCACCTCCAAAGAAATGTCAGAAGGAGTCCGAACCACAAAAGAAGCACGTATTCTCGGAAAAGTAGTTGCAGGAGGTGAGCTGGCTTCAAACAAATGATGAACGCACAGAGATGTGGTGCGGAATGTGCCGTGAAAATTTAATAAATGACAAATTAAAAAGGCATGAACATTTTTTTTTATCGAAAAAATATCGAACCGTGACACCAAAGTATCGAACCGAACCGAACCGTGAATTTTGTGTATCGTTGCACCCCTAATATATATATACACACAATTATTAAAATGTAAAAAATGATCAGACTGCTACAGAGGAGAAATGACAAAGTAAAAGTCAGTGTGTCATTTCAGCAGAAACAGAGCGACTGAAACACATCTCTGTTTAGATGTTTCAATGACAAAGCAAACAGACCTGTGATGTTTTTGGTTTTCTGTCTTTTTTTATTCACTCAGTCTGATTTTTATGTTCCTATCATGCACTCTGCTCTCACTTTAAGCATCCGCTTCTGCCTTCCTACCTCCTCTAGATTGACTTGACCCACTCACACACTAACCTTTTTCTCATTCACATTTGTATTTGTATCTCAGATTTTCTGTGTTCTTCTTTGTCCTGCAGAAACGTACATACACATTGTGTACGTACACAGGTTACAGAAAATGTGTCTGCAACTTGCTGTTGATGTACTTCCTCATTTTGTTTAAATGTTTCTGCTTGTATTTAATGAGTCATTCTTCATTTGAGCCACTAGATAATACCAGTATTATTTATTGTCAGCAACTATAGCTAAAAATATGTAAGTAAAACACAATAGAGTGGTTGAGTACCATGAGCCTTTTTCCTTGTTTTGTTCATTTTGTTTTTTTTAATACTCTGAGCTGTGTTTGCTCTCCTGGTGTCAGGGCTCTGTGTGCAGGCGGATGGAGAGGAGGATCCAAATGCGAGACTTGGACACTGAATACAACTCAAAACCTCAGCTTTATTGCTGGCACGAAAACAAAACATGAAGTGAACACTGAATACTGAGAACAGAAACACACAGGCATAATCTGATGATTATCCCCAGAGGAGCAGGTTATTCTTCCTGGCTGCAAAAGATAACAGCTGGAACAGTCTCTTGTGCTTGCCTTTGAGAATCAGATTGTCCATTACTCCCAGTATAAGACAGAGAGGGTCCAGAGGAACAACATAGCTGATAATAACTGAAAGTACCTCTGGAATTATATAGCATTATATAGCTTTTTAGCATTATACTGTTTAAACATTATACTTTTAAGCAGGCCTCTGTGTGACCTTGGGAGCAAGAATAGTTGAAGCAACATTACAGAAAAAAGATGCATAGAAATAGCCCAGAAGTTGCAATAGATAAGAGGGGGGCAAAAGGGCAGCGTTAAGAACAGTCTAACACATTAGGTAAGTATAGACAAAAAGCAGACTGAGGAGGAGAGCGTAAACACCCGGCACAACACACACTTGACACCTACAAAGCGCACACTCATGACACTTGACATGACCCCCACACACACACCCTTACAGTGCAGACAGGAACACACACACATTGCAGACAAAGACATGTACATCACACACACACATATCACAATTAAGATATGCAATTAAGAAAGGGGTTAAAGGTAGGGCCATACCTTAAAAGGAAAGGTAGAAGACGAGAGATGAGGAAGAAGCTGTTTTGATCAAAACTGTGTATGACGTATAGGCGAACGTGATAACAGAATAACAGGAAAGGTGGGAGGTAAATAAGGAACTTTGGAATATTATAAATGTAACAGTTCGAAGGACTGCCCTTGGAATCTGCAAGACGCTTTATGCTGAGCTTCTGCGCAGGGGTTGAAATAAAGAAGTTGATTTATTGAAGAAGTCTGTCTCGAGTCGTTCGTTGTGGTTTTTCACCAGGTAGATAAAAAGATTGGGAGAGGCGTCAGCACGCCGACATACCTTTGCAACATCTGACCAGAAATATTGAATTTTCACACATGACCAAAAACAATGCACAAAGTCACCCTTCTCTGCATTATACTTCCAGCATAAAGGGGAGGAGTTTACATCTATTTTACTTTTTAAAGAGGGTGTGATGTATGCCCGATGAACAATTTTTAACTGAATAGATTTAGCCCAATTACAGACAGATATCTTAGAGGCACAGGCCCAGATCTCCTGCCAGTCTGGATCATTTATTGAGCAGCCTAGGCTCTTTCCCAGGCCTGTTTAGCAGCCAGGAAGCGAGGGGCTGAGCTAGAGTTAAGAACCTTGTAAAAGGAAGGATTTTCCAGACTGTTGGGGGGACAAAGCATCCTCCACTGCGGACCTAGTAGGGTCCAACAATAGGGTGGTGTCATTAATTATAAAGTGCCTCAGTGGCAGGTATCTAAAGAATTCCACATTTTGAATGCCAAAACATTGTTGGAGCTGCTGAAAGGAAAGAAGGGTCCGCCTCTAAACAGATCACCCAAGTTAACCAGCCCCAGATTAGACCAGACCACAAAACCCCTGTCCAGACATCCAGGCAAGAAATAAGGGCCATTCATAACAGGAGCCAGGGAGATGTCAAATGGGTCCGACCCTCTAAAGCACGGAGCAATCCTCTAGGCCTTGACAGAGCATAGGGTAATAGGATTGTTGGAGAGTGTTTTGACTTCACTGATCTCTTTAACAAATGAATTAAACAGGGGACATTCTATGGCTATGTCAAAGAGTAGAGGACTAAGAGGATCGCCCTGCCTATTCCCACACGGGAGAGCAAAATTGCTGGAGTGCATCCTGTTAGTTATAACCGTTGCGACTGGGGAGTTATAGAGAACTTTCACCTAATTTACAAAGATTTCACCCAATCCAAATTCCTCTAGGCAAAAAAATTGATATGACCATTCAACGCGATCAAATGCTTTTTCTGCATCAAGAGAGAGAACAAGGAATGGCTCATCAGAATTTTGTGAAAGATGAATAACATTGAGAAGTCTCCTCATGTTATCAGAGGATTTAACAATGGAGGCCTTTAACAAAACCTGTTTGATCCTCATTAATTATATAGGGGAGTACCTTCTCGAGTGGCAGGGCTAATATCTGAGCCACTGATCTGGGGCTGTCAGACACTGAATTATTAACAACAATAATATTATTATTAACATCTACATAATCATAACATCTTGTTTTCTGCATCGAAGCCCAGGGCAAACACAACATTGATATTCTCACCTTTATTCACAGCAGCCGCCGGATATTTCACCACATATAAACTCACCCATTTACTGGCGCCCTTAAACATGCAGAAATACACACAAAACACACAATCTGCCTCATCCAGGAGAATGAACGCTATCAGCCCTTTTCTTTTACCTTCTACCAAGAAGACAAAGTAAGGTCTCTGTGATTTTATTCTTTAGTTAAGATTGCATGTCAATCTTATTGTATTTGACATTGCTGTTCGTTTTTACCGTACTGTTTTTCCATTTAAGAACATTTTTTCTTATTTTTTTTTATATGTCATGTAAATATAATAAAAGGGATTCTTTTTTAAAAAAATGTTTGTACAGATGTTGCTTTTCAGCCAAATTATTAAAACATTGCAAGTTCTAAAATGCAACCAATGAGCAGTTTAATTTCAAAGATCTTTCTTTGTTTTTTTTTTAATGTTTGATGTTGCTCATTTAAAAGCAGATCTTGAAAGCCAGACTTTTGTGGTTCAATATATTGGCTTCTCCTTTTCTCATTAGTGTCAACAGGTTAAGTGTAAAGTATCTCTGTCTGCAGTGATCTGTCAGACTGTGAATGACTGAAATGAGATTTGCAATACAGAGGAGACTCAGTAAAATATTTGTTAAGTTAAGTTCACAGATTGCAGTGTCACAAAACTCATCACCGAACAGGCTGCATCACCTATGAAAACACAGCATGAAACACAAATGTCTCCATTTGTTTATATAAATTAACTCATCAGTTCTTCTTCACCAGTGAAGTAAATCAGCCACAAACAGACACTTTATCTTTCATCATATGTGGAGTGGTGCCTTCAGCACAAACAATTCACAGTAACACTACAGTGTGGTTTTTGTAGAGCAGACAGTTGATTATTGGTAAAAGCCCAATATAGTGATTATTTTATATCTGCTATCAGCAAATGTTAAGGCCAGTCAGAGATTTGGATCCTAACATGTTAACTAAGTTAGCAATAGGATTCACATCCAAATGTTAACATTACTTGAGTACTATACAGATGTTTGTGTCAGCATGCAGATATTAACACTGCTGATCTCTGAGATGTGTGTTCTCTTCTTGCAGACATGGACACTTTAACTGTGAACTCTTAGTAAATAAATAAATATGACCTATAGACCAGCTTTTCTTTAAAAAAAAAACCCTCCTCAAACAATAAAACAAATCCATTAAAAGAGAAACTGGCACTACAAAAAGTGTCGACCCTAATATATAAAAAAAGAGTGAAATTTGAAGACAAAATAAATTTTTATCCACTTATTTAGATATGAAAAAGACATCCCACGTTTCATATCATTAACAATATAGAGTAAACTTTTAGAATAATTATATTAAATATCACACAAAAACACATTACATTGAATAAACATATTTTATTTAATGTGTTTAATAAATTTACAAACGTGTTTTGATGCCATTTTCCCTGCAGTCTTTTAAACAAATTACCTGTGAAGAAGTCTTACATTAATTTATATTAAATCATACAAGAGCACACACAGCATGCCAGCATTCAAATACTGTATGAACATGATAATAACTAAAATAATAATAAAAATAGCTACATTGTGTAAAAGTTTTTAATGTTCAGTCTTCTCTGCTGTCATGTGAATTATTTCTTTATTGGACTGCAGTGAAATTAAAGTTGAACATAAAAAGCTGCAGGATGTAATTTTTTTTAAGTTAATAAAAATTTTGATTTTTGTGTGTGTGTGTTTTTTAATACACTGTGTTAATGTAATGTTATAACTTTTTCTTGACCTCAGCGTACAGTTCCCCTTGGCCATCAGCACGCTCTGTGTTTTTTGGCTTGTTGACTTTCACCTGTGCATACACTGTATCCTGCTGCTGTCCTCTGTCCTGCACTGAGTCAGAGGATGCTTCATTTCTCAGCACAGAGAAGCTGATCTCTCCATAATGGATGTTTTCTTCTTCTCCTTCTGATTTACTTGCTGGTTCTTCAACAACCGACTCTTCACTTTTGATTCTATGAAATAGAAACAAATAGAAAGGTTAATTTGAATCTAGTGAGCAGACTCTGGTGGAGGTTCTAGAGAAAATAACTTTCTGAACACAGTTCAGTAAATTACAGAGAAGTTGAGTATTTTCTTACATGAGTCTGTTGTTGAGTTTGATGCTTTGACTTTAAGCACCTGAAAGATATAAGAGGCTGTTAAACTAACTATCCTCTGTTTTAGGTTAAATATATTTGTGAGTAAACAGATAATTTCACGTGCAGCTACCATGTCAGTGACAGTAACTCATCATGTTTTCTAATGTGATGTAATATTTACCAAACAAAGATGATCAAGCAAAGTAACATCATCCCAAGGATTCCTCCAAGAAATGACCAGAGTGGGAATCCTGGTAGAAAACCAATATCAAGATGAAACAACACACAATGTTAAACAGATCGTGAGGTTCTTCTTTTTCTTTTCCGTTATATTACCATGATGTTTAATTTTACACTTTGTACAGCACTATTTAGAAAAAACAAAACACTTCAAGAGATTTAATGAGTTACTCAATAAACAAAGAAGAAAAAGTTAGATAATAGCATAAAACTGTTCAGTGGCATGAGCCACCTTTAATAGCCACATGAATCTCTGCTGATGTCTGATTACCCAGATCATTAGTGGCCACACAGTAATAAACTCCTCCATCTGTTACATTGAAGCTGTAAATCTCTCCTTCAGATACTTTCACAGCTCCATCTCTGCTCTTCTTGAACCAGGTGAAGCTGCTGACTGGAGGTTTGGCTCTGCTGGAGCAGGTCAGCTTCACCCAGCTGCCTGCTGACACCAAACCTGATGGACTGATGGATGCTGAGGTGTCTTTAGGAGAATCTGGAGAAAAAGAAAAATATCCATAAATCATGTTGTCCTATGGGATTCAGTTCAACAACAAACTCTGATTGTCTTACATGAAACACTGAGAGTCTCTTCTGTCTCTGCTGTCTTGGTGTCGTTTCCTTGGTTCACAGGATATCTGGCAGAGCAGCTGATCTTCTTTCCATCATGTGTGTCTGACAGAGTGATGTTCTGCTGGATTTTAGTTGTAAAGCTTCCATCTGTGTTTTGCTCTATTTTGTTGTGAGAGTCTTGTTGGAGATTCCAGGTGAGTTGAGGAGGGGAGTGTGGACAGGGAGTGAGAGCTGAGCAGGTTATAGTGACATCTCTGCACATCTGTTCAATTGTCACTTGTCTGTCTGTGCTGAATCCTCTATAAGCACTCTTAAAGGAAAACAAACATTAGCCAAACACACGGTTCATCCTGGTGGTCAGGCGTCGGTCATCCAGATTCCAGAGGTGCTGTAAAAGGTCATAAAGTTAACACTCTGCTGTAAAAAGAAGCAACACTAGTTTCAAACACAGTATCACACTGTATTCACTTTCTCCCCTGTAACATTCACATTTTCTCCAACATTTTCCCAACAATACAGTGTAATTTCATCACCAACATATAGCCTGTAACCACAGTTTCCTTCACACAAAATCTCAGTAATCCTGTGGTAGAAAAACATTAAGTTGTGTCCTGCTGTAAATCACATGATCAAATCACATGATAACCCTCTGTTGTAGAAAAGAAATGTAAATGTTAGCGCTGTGCAGGTGTATACACTCTTTCTCACAGTGATCTCTGTGAGCAACACAAGGTAGTGAATAACACACCCACGGTAAATTCAAAAACATCCAGACAAATTACAGTTAAAACGGTTAAATTTTCAGAGTTCACATAGTCATGTAACCCAAGTTTCCTCCTGTGGTCTCCTTCTGCTCCTGCAACAGAGACACACACAGATACATCCACACCTTTGTCACGTGGATGGGGGTTAACTTCACATAGTGGTGTTAAGTCAGTCAGTCTTGTCAGCTTCTACCAGCTTTTACCAGTCAGTCAGTTCCCCATTGTTTTTTATTTTCACTCATTCATTCATTCATTGATTCTTTCTTTTGCTGATAGTGGAAATTATCGTCGCATTTCGTTTCCACCCTCAGCAAAACAACGACAAAAGAAGAATTTTAGATTGGATTGCCTCGCTGAATCCTTTTGGACAGGGACTTGTTTCCTTAATTGTCCCAAAATAAGTGGCTTTCTCTTGAGCCCGTTTTAATTTTGGAGAAACTCACTTTGCAACTGTTCGCAACAACATGGTGTGTAGTTCTTCCTATTCAATGTTCAGATCTGCTTAGATGACAAAGAATATTAAACAAAACTTTCAGTGCACTGTGAAAGTAACAAAATAAAAAGAATAAAGGAAAGGAAAGGAAAGGCCTTCTTAAATCATGACACGTGTTCTTCATCTCAGGGGGATAAATCATACCACACCCAACTGGCAGGCTCAGCTTAGTAATAAAAGACAAATCAACAGCCAGTTTAATCTCAAACATTCATCCAATCAGCCACACCACACACAACATACAGCATAACCCTGTTGTCTCATTACATAATAAGTTTTTTCTCATCTATGTGTACCCAATGGCGCGATATGGCAGCCTCGCTTCTGTCAGTCTGCCCCAGGGCAGCTGTGGCTACAACCGTAGCTTGCCTCCACCAGTGTGTGAATGTGAGAGTGAATGAATAGTGGCATTG
>NW_024583237.1:0-1134 GCF_018398535.1 Haplochromis burtoni | reverse complement strand
AGTGAAACGTCAGCTCGTTCAAACACAGGTCAACTATTGAACGGCGTATATTTTGAAGTAAAGGCTTTAAAACCAAGTTAGTACAAACATCGCTAATGACACATAACTTTCCCGACATTTAGCCAACAGTAATGTTTTAATGTTCTTCATTATTAAACATTTGCAAAAAACTAAGTGACATAATATTTAGTACTTTTACAAGTTTACTCTTTGGCCACTGCATTTCGAGCAGCGTTTGAATTGTACCTTAAAATGCGGCTTTGGGATACAGTCATGGAGTTGGATACCAGTGGAAAACACCCACAAAGATAGAACAACCATACTCATATATATTCAAATAATTTTAAAAAATGTTAATTTACCTGTTACTACCACACACCAAATCCGGTCATTGGTACTTCCTGGCTTGTGTAGTTACTAGGTAACAAGAGCTCAACACTGCCCCTAGCGTCCTGGAGCACTTCTATTGTGTTTTGGAGTTTGCATGTGTTTTGTGTCTAGGGGCCACCGTAGGAGGGGCCTTCGGCGGCGCAGTGGCTCCAATCAGCCGCTCCAGAACCTGGGTCTGCCGGTCCGCCTGCTCCTGCAATGCATTGTGGAAGCGCGCCACGAATCAAAACAAACACACTGTGTTGGAAGCAGGACTGCCAGAACCACGCTTTAAATCAGCGTAAAAGACAAAGGACTGTATCGTGACCGGTTGCGATACTTGGAAAAAATAGCGTGCATCGGTAATGTGGACTCGTATGGAATAAGGCAGTGGAGCGAAATCCCAGACCACCTACCGCCGTTGTCCCGTCCTGATTTCTTCGCGTACCTTGTCTGTGGAGTCAGCGCATACACTGCTAATCAATTTAGGAATTATAAATCCCTGGAGGCACACATCTAATTCACAAAGATTAGTAATGTTGAGGAGATGCTGATTAATTACACCATTATTCGAATAAGTCAAGGACTTATTGGCTTAAAAATTTGTCAATTTTTAAGCCTCCACGTAGCGAGTACGTTGACCATATGACCAAGATACAGCCAAAGGTTGCACATAACATAAACACACTGTCCGTAAAAAACTCTGTGACCGATAAGCTACTCCATAAACAGAACATAGTTCTGCTGCATCAGAACTTTGATGCT